>NW_016157396.1:247408-288295 GCF_001687245.7 Rhagoletis zephyria
ATTTGAATAACTAATTCGATACGTTGCGATAACTTAAAAAGCATGGATAAATTTCGATAATTATAAACTTCGCTGATTCGATAAATTTCAGTAACCTTTATGGTTGATTTTATTTCGATTCCTATCGGAAAATTTCAACTCTGTTAATCTAATTCTTATGTATTTCTCATTGTCTCCATTTTCGCCTTTATCTTCACTTTTGCCTTTTTTTGTCTTCATTGTTATCACTTGTTTCTTCATCTTCATATTTATCTTTATTTCAAAGTTTAATTTCAAATACGAAGTAAAACAAAATGCGAAACGCTTGAATTGAACAGGTTGCAAAAACAACCATTAACAAATACGGAAATTTTTAAACGACGATTTTCAACCAATTTCGAAACTACAAAAACTCTCCTCATCTATAGAAAATTATTACTTCCCAACGGTGTTTCTGGTTTTGAAATCGGTAACTTTACCTTGGTCTTCATCTTTGTTTTTATCTTTCACATCTTTGCTTATATTCTTTTCTTTTTCTATTCACGTAGATGAGGTGAGGTGCGATGACGTGATAAGATGTGACGTGATTTTACGTGATGTGATAGGATGGCATGTCATATCCTCTCTGATGTCACGTCATATGATGTCATACCATATGATGTCATATCATGTGATGCCACGTCATGTAATGCCCTGTCATGTCATACGATGTCATATCATGTGATGTCAAGTCATGTGATGTCATGCCATATAATGTGATGTCATATCATATAATGCCATGTCACGTGATATCGTGTGATGTGATATCATATTATGTGATGCAATATCATGTGATGTCTCTTCATATCATGTGATAAAATGTGATGTGATGTCATGTAATGTGATCACATTCCATGTTCCGATTAGTTTATCGATAACCCTGTTGATAACTGTGTTGATAAAAATACCGATAACAATATCCATACACATATAGAAAAATACAACGATTGTAAAATCGATTAATTCAGCGATAAATATAATAATCATCAGTATCGATTATTGAACATATCGTTAACAATATAAATGACTAAATCGATAACAAAATCAATTATTTAATCGATTATTATACCGATAACAATATCCATTATTGTATCGATAACTATACCGATTATTATATTGATTATTATATCGATTACAATAGCGGTTATTTAATTAATACCAGTATCGATAACAATTTCGATTATTTTATCGATAGCAATATCGATTATTATATCGATAAGAATATCGAGTTTTATATCGATAACAATATCGATCTTCAAAAATCGGCTAAAAACGGCTAACTTTTTTTTACAAACCGGCTAACAAATCGGCTGCCGGCTAGATCGAATTTTCTCCGGCTAGTTGCTATCAAAACCGGCTAAATCTAGCCGGAAAACGGCTAAAATGGCAACGCTGTGCGAAACCCACGCAGCACTAGGCGAGCTCTCACCTTTACTGAAATTCTGATGCGTTGTTGGACTAGCACCCAAGGTTGTGGTTGTGAGTCGATTTGTTCCGGCGCGTGAATAACTCAGTGAGAGGGGAGACCAGTATGTTTGCATGTATGTATATAAAAAAATATTTATTGGTTCAAAAATGGTGGGTAGGCACTGTGGCCAATGGTAAAGTTCGTTTACACCTCTGCACGGTTGTAAGCCATGCAGAGTCCGCAAAATGCTCACGAAGCAGTGTCCGGAGGATGCATCAGACTAGGCCGAGCATCCTTTGAAGTGCCATCTAATTAGAACTTAAGAAAGTTCAATTACATGGCAGTTGAGAAGTGCATGTGCAAAAATTTCCTAAATTGCATAAAGGAAATTTTTGCACATGCAGCAGTACATAGCATGTATTTAGGCGCCTGGTGTTAGCAGACGCGCCTAAACATACCGGCCCCCCTAGACGATTGGGTCGTCTAGTGAATGTGACATAACCGCAAATATCCGGTTCGAAGGACCATGAATAACTCAGTGAGAGGGGAGACCAGTATGTTTGCATGTATGTATATAAACAAATATTTATTGGTTCAAAAATGGTGGGTAGGCACTGTGGCCAATGGTAAAGTTCGTTTACCACCTCTGCACGGTTTTAAGCCATGCAGAGTCCTCAAAATGCTCCGGAAGCAGTGTCCGGAGGATGCATCAGACTAGGCCGAGCATCCTTTGAAGTGCCATCTAATTAGAACTTAAGAAAGTTCAATTACATGCAGCAGTACAAAGCATGTATTTAGGCGCCTGGTGTTAGCAGACGCGCCTAAACAGCGCGAGTTGGCATGATCTGCTCTTAGTAGAGCGTAACTGCGGTAGAACAGTAGAAGCGTCGAAGGCGGCAGTAGACGAAAAGGCGGAAAAAAGAAACAGCGTCAGCAAAACAAGATATTTGTTTATGCGATATTTCAAATATTTTTGTATAAAACAACATTTTTCTGGCACAAAACCGATCAAAGAGTCTTTGAACAACTTGATATTGATACATTCAAGTGTTTACAGTTTATAGCCCGGTAAAAAACACGCAGTTGAAAACTTTTGCGGGGCGGCAAGAAAGACGTCAGTGCTCTCCGAGTAACTGGTAAAATATTCCACGGCTTCAGGATTTCACAGTCTCATTTATAAATATACCTTACTATAAGCTCCTACCATAGATATGTCTGCATACCACATTTCAAGTTCATATGACTTATGGTTCCAAAGTTATGACTGTCTTACCTGCCTCCTTTTACAAACTTATTTATTAAGGTATATATAAATAAGTTTGTAAAAGGAGATAAGCATTTACCATCGATATGTTTGCATACGAAATTTCAAGTTCAGGTGACTTACGGTTCCCAAGTTAGAGCTGATTAAATAATTCATGCCCTTGGGAGGAGTCACACCCCCTTTTCTAATGCCACCCATATTTTCCCATGAATATGGAATTAGTTTTATTTATCTCGACAGCATGTTCCAATGCTCTAGCAAAAATATTTCAAGAGATATAGAACATGAAAATATTAGTTAGTATAGGAGGTGCCACGTCCTCTTTTCCAGTACTGTCCATTTTTCTCTATGCCTATAACCTCCCCGGGGTAAAAGCAAATAAGTGTGCAAAGTTTCGTGCGATTCCGTACCGCGGTTCAGAAGTTATAAGGTAATAAACAAACAGACATTCACATTTATATATGTATATAGATTGTAGATACAATATACATAAATGAAGATACTGGAATCATTATTATGGAACCATGTCTGCGCTCTAAAAGAACAAACTGACCGTATAATATATCTATGGTTTAAAAACTTTAATTGTTTTGTATACAAGGGCGTAGGTAGCCTTTCACCTAGGGGGCAGGAGTTTATATAGAGGGAAAAATGTATTTAATTTTATTTTTATTTTTTGTGAATACAAAATGAAATTTTTGGGTTTAAGAAAGTATAAGATTTCTGGTATCCTTTACAACGATACCAATTTTTTAAAAATCGGTTAGTAATTTTTTAGTTTAAAATATTTTTCTGTATAAAAAAAGGTATTTTTTCTTTTCAAGTGTTTTTTCTCAAATTTTTATACAGGGAGTATACAAATATGCACACCAGAAGAAAGGGGGTTCAATCGCCTTTACAACAATACCAAATTCTTAAAAATCGGTTAGTAATTTCTTTGTTAATTTTTTTATATAAAAAAAGGTATTTTTTACTTTTAAATGTTCTTGCTCAAATTTTTACATACGATGTATACAAATATGCACACCAGAAGAAAGGGGGTTCAATCGCCTTTACAACAATACCAAATTCTTAAAAATCGGTTAGTAATTTGTTTGTTTAAAATATTTTATTTTTTTNATATCAATTTAAAAAAAATCGGTTAGTAATTTGTTTGTTTAAAATATTTTCTTTTTAAAAAAAAAAGGTATTTTTTACTTTTAAATGTTCTTGCTCAAATTTTTACATACGATGTATACAAATATGCATATCAAGCGGGTGTAATGACGTTTACAGCGATATTAAAAATCAATTCAAAATTGTTTGAAATATAAGGTTTTTAATTTTTCAAAGACTCGACCTTTGACCCCTTATAGCACCTGTAATATAAGCTTGCACAAAAAAATTTATATACCATTTAAATAAGAGCAAATGGTGGACTACGTCTGTATTTTAAGTTTTTTTAGTTATTTCAATATAATAATAAAAAATATTTTCTTTTTACCAAAAGTCCTTTTTCGAACTTCGAAGGCCCATATCTCGATTTCGGAAGCTAACTTCGAAAAACGGAAAAATTGATTTTTTTTTACCTACGAATCAATCTCTTAAAGAAAAGTTGGTTTGGTCCAACACCCAGCCGAGTGCTGTACAGTGTAATGCTTCCAGTATCTTCATTTATGTATATTGTAACTATCAATATCTTATAAAGAGAAGTGTAAAATTATTTTATTCTAAAACTAATAAAGGTAGAAGGACGAAATTAGAGGATATAGTAGTGTCCATATTAGTCCTTGACATATATATTTCTTTTTTTTTTTCAAAAATAAATATTGGAAATTCCCAAGGACATTCAAGGATCAAATTTTAAAAGGACATTTTCACCACTTATTCGTCCTGGTGATTAAAAAATTACATTTTTTTCAATTCTACAGAATTTTTCCTTTTAATTGATATCCAAACTGTTACTCTGCAATGCACCAAATCTTTTAAATAATTTTTTTATTCAATCATATCCTAGAAATTTCAAGGTCTTTAAAAAAAAACCTGACGTCAGATAAAAATATCAAAACGCAGTTATACTATATTTGGCTTCTAGTTTTGTGAATATATTGACTTTTTCGTCTGTTTTAAAAATTTTTGGTTTTTGTCGCACGGTGTAATAATAAGTAAACTAATTAGTATTTATTCAAATTGTGTTTCCATATTCATTTGCATAAATGAAAATTTTCCACGGCGATGGAAAAAAATGCTTTCGTATTATAGCTCGAAATTGTTCCTAAATTTACGAGAATTCGCTGACATGAAAAACAGGTTAGTATCAGGGATGTTGCGAATGTGAAATTTTAGACATCCGCGGATGCGAATGCGGATGCGGATGTTTTAACGCTAACATCCGCGGATGCGGATGCGAATGCGGATGCCAAGTATTTTTATACCCGAGCGCACTTGTACGCAAGGGTATTATAACTTTGTTAACATAACGGCTGTTTGTAGCAGGCAAAACGAATGGAGATAGATATAGACAAATGTATACATAAATGATCAGAATTAAAAGAGTAGCCGTATGTGCACACGATAACTCGAGTACAAATTGAGATATCTTAACGAAACTTGGTATGTGTACTTCTTTCGGACGTAGGACGGACGGTATTGAAAATGGGCAAAATCGAACTATAACCACGCCTTATCCCATATAACGGTAATTTAGAGAAATACGAAAACTGCGATATTTTAGTAACTACCGAAGCTTACTCACTCAAAGTTGATGTGTACAATCATTTTTAAACGAAAAATGAGGATATTATAAATTTTTTAAAAATTGGCGTAGGCACGCCTACTTATGATTACATGTGTATATCTTGGGAACCGCTCCACCAATTTCTCCCAAACTTGGCACAGTTGTTGGCCTTCACGAAACATACCAAACGTTTGAAAATTTAAAAAATCTGATAAAAACGACGCCCACATAACGGTAATTTAGAGAAATACGAAAGCTTCGATAAACCAGTAAATACTGAAGCTAATTTATTCAAAATTGATGTTTGCAATAATTCTTTAGCAAAAGGAAAATGGGCGTGGCCGCGCCCACTTAAGACCACATATGTGTATCTCGGTAACCGTTCGATCAATGTGTACCAAAACGGTATGATTACCGTGGTTGTCCCATAAAGGCAAAACGTTGAAAGTTATTGAAATCTGACTAAAATTACGACCACCTTTTTATAACGCTAATTTTACCCAAAATCTATACTAACAACAATCCCTTGAAAAGAAGTAACATTATTATGGAATTTTGGAAAATGGCCGTGATTCCGCCAACGTATATCTACATATATCAGTTTATCTCATTATGTCTAACTAAACGTTCTATCGAAGATGTTTGAAATAGACGTAAAATCACCACTGCTTACCATGTAGCGGTAGTTGTCGGAAAGGTGAAAAAATTATATTGAATACTTGCGCCGGGTATTTAATGTTCGGCTCCGCCCGAACTTAGACTTTTTTACTTGTTAAGAAATAATTTAGGTGAGTAAATTAGTTGATTTAGTTAAACAAAAAATGGAAAGGTTAGTAATTTTTAATGATTTTTTTTTAGTACTTGAATTTAAAAATTGGAACATTGTATTCAATAAAAAGTTTTTAAAGGGTCGTAAATCAAACCTGCACCACTAAATAACTACTCGCTCGCTGCGAAAAACTTGAAACTTGACAAAATTGTAAATTCTTTTCGATTGACGCTGCACCAGACGAGAGGACTTTCAGTTATATATGTGACCTGGTCTACGGAAAGGGGGCTTAGGTGTCAAAAAATCAATTTTCACTTTTTGGTTGATTCGGATGGAAGATGAGATGCTTTTTCACGTGGTGAAAAGCAGAAAATCCTAACTTGCTTAGAAGTGTAAAAACGTCACTTCTTCAGTGTTACTTTTTTAAATGTTCCACACTAGCAACTTACACGATGAACTATAATAATATTCCGACCAACAACAACACTTACTGGACCAACAACAACACTTACTGGACGTCCGGCGCGGAGAACAATTAACGAGATAATGAGAAACTGACGAAACGAGTTGCTTACTTTTAACAGCTTTTTCACAGAAAACTAGTTTTCGCACGTAAGCTCCCTTTTCGTAGACCAGGTCACATATATATTTTTTTATTGCGGTGCAATAATTCTTTTTTGGGAATTGCATCGGTCTGCAAATGTCGTATGTATCCTCCTGACTTACATCTTCACAATCAAGTATCATGGCAAGATCGTTGCTTAAACATAGTTGTTTTCCAAAGAATTCTTCATTCTCATTCTTTTGGTTGTTTCTGAATGTGGAGAACCAGTAACGTCAACAGCGTTATTCGATTTTAGTTCTTGTAATTCATTTTTGATACTTTCTTCTGTGACTTAGAGCTGGGATACTATCGATAGTTTCGATGGTTGAAAACTGTCGCTACTATCGATAGTTTTTGAAAACTATCGATGTCGGTTTTAGCGAAACTTCTCTCTGTACATCCCTTTTTTTATCCAAGAAAATTTACAATACAGTCGGCAAAAAAAAAATTATTTATTGGAATTTTTAGCAACTATAAGCTTACAGTGAATTACAGTAAAATTTAATAAGCTATATAACCGCTTACACAAAATTTTTATAGAAATTCGAATTAAAACGCTTGAAATTTTACAACTGTACAACTGTATTTAAGTCCTCTTTCATTTGATACCAAACTTGTTCAATTTGGATAAGCGGTTTGTTTATTGTCCGGTAAGGACTTTTAGTTGAGAATAAAAAATCTTTGGCCAAGTTTAACTCGTAAAGAAAATAACTGTTACTTTCGGTCCCTCCAATATTCGCATTCGCAAAAGATCCGCACTGATTATTGCGAATGCGAAAGCGAATGCGAATGTTAAAATTAATGCCGAAGCTCCGCGGTTGCGAATGCGAATATTCGCAACAACCCTGGTTAGTATATTTGGAACCAGCGACCTAAATACACCCCAGAAATATGAATGCTGTTCTTTACATATTATTATTAAAGACCAGTTCGATTATCAACAGAACAATTACAATTTTGTTAAAAAACAGATAAGTTTGAGAGTAACCATAAATTAAAGGGCTGCCTGAGATGTTATTTGACTTTGTCGTTTGCCTTTAATATCCACCAAACATTTTTGCTGAGCCCTGAATTTTTAACAATAATCCGTCTTATTTGACCAGTGTGCTTTGTGTCACATGGGGGTCGATGCGCGGGCTCTTGCAATTAAAATAAACGTTGATTAATTACAGGCTTGTTGCTAACCTCATGATACAATATATTTTCACTATCACCAAAGGATTTGGGAAAAATAAAATTTTCGACCCGCCCTAATATACATATGTACATATCACCATATTACCTTAATTCAAAAGGCCGTAATCGAAAATACGACCATGCATTTGTCTAGTTTTGTTCTACAATTGTGATTTTAGTTATATGAAATTTGTTCTAGAATTGTAACCAAATCGTTAAATTGTAACAGAAAAGATAAGCTTTCGGCAGCGGGCGTGTTTAAAATTGAATAAATATCGAACATCTGATTGCAGTTTAAAAACGCGTTGTAAAAATAAAAAACTACTAGTCTCATAAGGGTACTAATGGAGGTCAATTAGTTTCGACTCATCCCTTATGGGTATAGTTGGAGATCAATTAGTCTCCAACTCATCTCTAACGGGTACTATTAACGATTTAATGATATGTACGCACATAGTCAATCAAATTTCATGTGCGGCGTTGGCACACAGAGAGAGTGTTCGCCTGACAAAACTGAGCACCCCGGTTCGAATCTCAGCTGGCGCAAATTTTTATTTGTATTTTTTAAAAGTGACTAGTCGCTTTTTATACCCGTTCGGGTATAAAGTTGAGCAATTAGTGCACTAATCGCGCGCTGTGATGATGATTCAAACTCAATATTAGAAAACACATTTACATGTATGGTTGTAGCTGAGTATGCAAAGACGCTTGATACAATTGGTTGCGCCCAAGAGGGACCGGGTTCAATTACCATTAGACGGAACATAAAATAAAATTGTGTTTCTTCTTAATTACGAAAAGGCATCTGTGCACTTCACAACCACACATTTTATAACGTACATACAAAAATTTAAAATGAGTTGGCTTGGTGCTCTTTCATATGCGTATTTTTTTCAATTTAGCACTTTTTTTTTAATTCTAAAATGTTTTCCCTCAGTGCGGTAAATCGATAATAAAATAATTTTACACAAACAAAATACATGGGAAAAATTTTCCTAACACCGGCTACCAAGCTCGGTTTGACGACCCGTACTTTAAAACTGGATCAAAATCTTCGAAAACTTCAAACCAGTTCAACTATTTAAAAGCAATTGTGTTTTAAATTGTCATTAACTATCGCAAATCCACTTTTATTAAACCATGTGGGGTTCCATTTAGTTTTGTAATGTGTGGTCATATTTAATGCGCCGTATGCATAAATCCTAAGCAAATGTTATTTAATACATTTAGGTGAAAGGTGTGCGATTTTAAGAAAACACAATTGCTTATGATGATTTCGTTTCTACCAAAAAATTTTGCCTTTTGATTGCCCCTTTCTCTTTTCGTGTTCGATTCTAAATTAAAGGCAAAGGGTGAGAACATTGTGTGTTCGTTTCTTAAAATATCGCACCCTTGTAAGGCAAAAAGGCACATTCTCCACCCTGGGAAGCTTTGTCAGGGGAGATGGTTGTTTAAAACGACAATATTAGAAATGCGTGAGCTAGACAAAGACAAGAAGGCAAAAACATGCCTTTTTACAGGGTTTAATGTAACATCAAACACATTTTGCACCGGGGAAGTTTTTATGCATACGGCTCATTGTACTATATGTATGTAATTACATTTGTGTTTTTATTTTGTTAAAAAGTATAACAAACAAAAATTTTACGCTTCTTTGGCCAAAATGACGATTTTTTAGGGTGGNAAAGGCAAAGGGTGAGAACATTGTGTGTTCGTTTCTTAAAATATCGCACCGTATTTTTATTTTGTTAAAAAGTATAACAAACAAAAATTTTACGCTTCTTTGGCCAAAATGACGATTTTTTAGGGTGATGACAATTTTGGTAAAAATCGGGGGATCGGTTACCTAGATATACACATGTAATAACAAGTGGGCGGGGTTATGGCCATTGGCCTCATTGCGAGAGTCGCGTCGAATGTAAGTCGTTTTTCGAGAGTCGAATCCTATCGAAAATCTCATGTCATTGCCTAAAATTTTTACTCAACTAATATATTAAAACGGAAAAACTTGGTTGCCCTGCATAGTTTTCGACGATTTTCGTCGTTTACTTATTTTAGCACGACAGTAGACAATGCCAATGTTGTCGAGTCGTACAATTTAGCCTAATTTACGACTTACGCAATGAGGCTGAATATTCTTATTTTCCCACAAAAGATCATTATAACTATAATAAGCTTTACTAACTACTAAAATATCGAAGTTTTCGTATATCTGCAAACTACAGTAAAAGAAGTAGCGGTAATTTTTGGGTACACTTAATTCAATATGTATTTGTATTTTTTCGATGGATTTGTATTTTTTGGAATCGAACTTCAAAATCATTATATAGTACGGACAATTTTGGAACAGTTCCTACGGAGATTTTATTTAAACAGCGGTATCCTATACAAGGATCCAGCTGTGGAGTTAGTGGTCGTCCCTAAGAAAATGGAAGACGAGATAATTCGCACAACTAATGTCACTATGTTACCGGCAGAGGTAGCTAAAGCCGTTAGGTCGTGCATGGAATGAATAAGTAGTTGCTCAAGCTAAAGAGGGAATCAATAAAGAGGATCACTTGGCTTTAGGCTCAAACGTGACATTATCCCCAATTGGTGTTAGGGCACTTCATAAGAAGTTAAGTTACACGATCGAAAATTTGGGTTTAATTTTTAAATCGCGCTGGGACTACTGCCTTTTTTAATCTTTTATAGTCTACTTTTTAAACCAGTCAATAGTTTTAAGCAATTTTTAATATATTCTGGTTTAAATTTTAGTCCAAAAAGTTTGTGGTTTAAAAATCAAACCAAAATGTCTTAGTTCTAGTTTCTAGGTTTCATATAAAGAAAACTTGGTTTAAAATCTAAAAAGAAATAGAAAATGTTTGCCCACAGCGAAATGTGGTGTTGATTCAAACTGAACATATGAAAGCACTTTTACATGCGTGGCTGTAGCTGAGTATGCAAAGATGCTTGATAGAATTGGTTGCTGCTACCAAGACTGTCTGTGTTCAATCCTCATCAGACGGAGCATGAAATTTAAGATTTTTTATTTTTATTCTTAATTATGAAAATGTTTAAATTCTAAACCCTACATATGTGCTCTCTTTTTTTTAACTTTGAAGGTTTGTATTTGAAACTGAATTTAGTTTGGTCATATACATATGTAGTCCAAAAACTTTAAAATTAAATCCGAAATTTTTAACCTTGTAGTGACCCAACATCGCAAAATTTCGAGATACATATTAGTTTCCAACACCTCGCACAAGCCATAATTTAGGATTGGCAGCTTTTATAACGAAACATAATGCAGGTGCACTTGAAATGAATTAGCAACAAGAGTTTACGGGGTGTACATTAGAGTGGTTAAAAAAAATTTTTTTGGAGATTCGTAAACGCTGCCTCAAATTATTGTTATTTGTGATAAAAAAAAAGAAACGTGTTTATTTATTTTGTAAAAAAAAGTTTTCTTACACCCAAAAAAAAAACGTATCTTAATTGAAGAAAAACAGCAATCAAAACGAAGAAAAATGGGAACGAAACAGCATTAAAGAAGTTTTATCCTCTTTTCATGCCCAACATTTGTTCAAAATGATAAATTAAATCCACGGTTCCATATTTTCGGGTACGTTTTTACACATTCCAAAAAAAAAATATGCCTTGGGCAGTTAGAATGGGACTAGTGCCCGAAAATATGCTCTCGAAAGGAGACTAGTAAAATTAAGACGTTGATACTGAACGACTTACGCGTTGTCATGGGTTGGAACTTGTTACTAGGGGGTTTCTGGCGTTGCTAATTAGGAATCTGAAGTCAATTTTTCAAAATTCAAATGGCGGATCCAAAATGGCGATAAATTTTTTTAAAAAATGGTTGCATTTGTTCGAAAACCGGCACTCGAGAGTTTTTGGGGTCGCCGATTACGAATCTGAAGTCAATTTTTTTAAATTCAAAATGGTGGATCCAATATGGCGATCGAATTAAAAAAAAAAAAATACTAAAATTACAACGTTGCTACTGAACGTTTTAAACTTTGTCAAGGGTTGAAACTAGTTTCCAGTGGGTTTCTGGGGTTGCTGCTTACGAATCTGATGTCAGATTTTCAAAATTCAAAATGGCGGTTAAAACTTTCAAAAAAATCCAATAATTTTTTTTTAAGTTGGTCGCCATTTTGGATCCTGTGAATACCCCAATAGTTTAGGAAGAGCCTACCTGAAACTATATAAGAAAGCAGATGAATGTATAGAATTTACAACAACAACCAGGTTGTCAAGTTTAAATAGCGGAAAATCAGCTGCACTTGATAGCAGTAGGTTGAATAAGGAAAATGAATAAGCAACACGAGTTTACGGGGTGTGCATAGCTCAGTGGTTAACGCTTAACGTTTCAATAGCGGAAAAGCAGCTGCACTTGATAGCAGTAGGTTTGAATAAGGAAAATGAATAAGCAACACGAGTTTACGGGGTGTGCATAGTTCAGTGGTTAACGCTTCTGACTTTGTCTAGAAAAAAGAAGTCTGATGATGAGATGTAGTGATCTCCGAAATAGCTGCTATGACTCCTACCGCTTAGACTTTGTTGCTTTTTCCATTTTACAACGCTTTTATCAACTTGCAATGTTTTATAACGCTTTTATCAACTTGCAATATTGTGTGTCGAGAANAACGCTTTTATCAACTTGCAATGTTTTATAACGCTTTTATCAACTTGCAATATTGTGTGTCCAGAAACTTTCAATGTTGAGTGTCCAGAAACTTTCAATGTTGTGTGTCCAGACAGCTATAAAAGCTTTGCTTTGCAAAGTTCCTACAAAGCCTAGACATCAACCTCGTTGGTTCGAGAGGTAGATGTCACCCTATGCACTACGTACGCTACAGCGGGAATGGAGGACACGCCATTTCTTTAAATGAAATTAATTGGTGCTCGTATACACTCAAGACTAAAAAGTAGAAAATAAATAATATAAAAAAAATGTTATATACAACCAGGATTGATATGAACCAGAGTTGTGAAAAATGCATCACATTTTTTAATGCATAGCATTTTAATGTAAATGAAAAGGATTAATGCATTAATTTTTGATATTTAATGTAAATGAAAACTTCAATGCATTAATTCCGAAGAAATAATGCTAATGATTTCTTTTATTAACATTAAAATGTTTAAATGAATGCTATTGCAATAATTTATTTCATTAAAATTATAACAAGCATTAAAAACGCCTTAACTAATTTTATTTTGAAGTAAAAATTCTTTGCTGGCGTTGAGGGTTGAATTTTTAGGTCAAAGAAGATAGTGACGGACGTTAAGACTGGTTTTCACTATGTCAAGTTCAATGGCATTTGCCGTTAAATAGGTAAAATCACATTATCAAATGAAACTAAAAACGGTTTATTGATTGATTTAGATCAGAGTAGGTCCTCAGTCGTGTACATGCGCTGCTAAACTGGCTATCTGTCCGTTTTTGGCTCATACTTAATATATGTAATCGGTATGCATCAACAATCAACATAAAAATCTACAAAAGTACTCTGCGTTGCATGCACATTGGATTTCATTTTCATAAAACATCTAACAATGTTTAGAAGAAGTTTTCTACAAATACACATAATATAATGGAGCTGAAAAAACTATTAGTAATTATTCCAAGTCCTTCCAAAAGAGGTTATTTATATTTTACTAGAAAAAAAAATTTAATGGTTTTTAAAAATGCAAACGAGCAAAAGTATTACACATTTTAGTGCATTAAAATTTTTTCATTAGCATTAGCTTGGATAATTTAATGAAAAAAAAATTTCATTAGCATTACATTTTTCAGAATTAATACATTAAAATATTCATTTGCATTAAATTTCATAAATAAATGCAGTAATTTTTTACATTAACATTAAATTGCCATCATGGCCAATGTCTTCTACTAGTAAAGCGCAAAATGAACACTTCCCACGACACATTACGTTGTCAGTTGGAAAATAACGTGTAGCCGAAGTTATTTCCAAGCGCCGAACTACTCCGAGCGACTGCTCTGCATTACACGTAACTTACTTTGTAAAGCGGCTCAGAAGTATGTCTGATACCAATTGTACATTCTAAATTCCTATTTACATAGGGCGGCCACGTCTTTGTTAAAGTAAGGGAGATTCGTCAGTGACGTGGTAAGGACAGCCGAGTGAAGTGTAAGTTGCTGGTAAGGTATTGCCCTTCACCTGGCGGTCCTTACCACTTCCCTGCCGAATCTCCATTACTTTAACAAAGACGTGGCCGCCTTATGTAAGTAAGAATTAAGAATGTACACTTGGTATCAGACATACCTCTGAGCCGCTTTACAAAGTAAGTTACGTGTAATGCAGAGCAGTCGCTCGGAGTAGTTCGGCGCTTGGAAATAACTTCGGCTACACGTTATTTTCCAACTGACAACGTAATGTGTCGTGGGAAGTGTTCATTTTGCGCTTTACTAGTAGAAGACATTGGCCATGATGGCAATTTAATGTTAATGTAAAAAATTACTGCATTTATTTATGAAATTTAATGCAAATGAATATTTTAATGTATTAATTCTGAAAAATGTAATGCTAATGAAATTTTTTTTTCATTAAATTATCCAAGCTAATGCTAATGAAAAAATTTTAATGCACTAAAATGTGTAATACTTTTGCTCGTTTGCATTTTTAAAAACCATTAAATTTTTTTTTCTAGTAAAATATAAATAACCTCTTTTGGAAGGACTTGGAATAATTACTAATAGTTTTTTCAGCTCCATTATATTATGTGTATTTGTAGAAAACTTCTTCTAAACATTGTTAGATGTTTTATGAAAATGAAATCCAATGTGCATGCAACGCAGAGTACTTTTGTAGATTTTTATGTTGATTGTTGATGCATACCGATTACATATATTAAGTATGAGCCAAAAACGGACAGATAGCCAGTTTAGCAGCACATGTACACGACTGAGGACCTACTCTGATCTAAATCAATCAATAAACCGTTTTTAGTTTCATTTGATAATGTGATTTTACCTATTTAACGGCAAATGCCATTGAACTTGACATAGTGAAAACCAGTCTTAACGTCCGTCACTATCTTCTTTGACCTAAAAATTCAACCCTCAACGCCAGCAAAGAATTTTTACTTCAAAATAAAATTAGTTAAGGGGGTTTTAATGCAAAAGTGATTATAAACAATTTATAAGATTTAAAATGAAAAGCGTGGGGCGCATGCAATACAAAGCATTTGATGAAGTTATTTCCAAGCGCCGAACTACTCCGAGCGACTGCTCTGCATTACACGTAACTTACTTTGTAAAGCGGCTCAGAAGTATGTCTGATACCAATTGTACATTCTAAATTCCTATTTACATAGGGCGGCCACGTCTTTGTTAAAGTAAGGGAGATTCGTCAGTGACGTGGTAAGGACAGCCGAGTGAAGTGTAAGTTGCTGGTAAGGTATTGCCCTTCACCTGGCGGTCCTTACCACTTCCCTGCCGAATCTCCATTACTTTAACAAAGACGTGGCCGCCTTATGTAAGTAAGAATTAAGAATGTACACTTGGTATCAGACATACTTCTGAGCCGCTTTACAAAGTAAGTTACGTGTAATGCAGAGCAGTCGCTCGGAGTAGTTCGGCGCTTGGAAATAACTTCATCAAATGCTTTGTATTGCATGCGCCCCACGCTTTTCATTTTAAATCTTATAAATTGTTTATAATCACTTTTGCATTAAAAACCCCTTAACTAATTTTATTTTGAAGTAAAAATTCTTTGCTGGCGTTGAGGGTTGAATTTTTAGGTCAAAGAAGATAGTGACGGACGTTAAGACTGGTTTTCACTATGTCAAGTTCAATGGCATTTGCCGTTAAATAGGTAAAATCACATTATCAAATGAAACTAAAAACGGTTTATTGATTGATTTAGATCAGAGTAGGTCCTCAGTCGTGTACATGCGCTGCTAAACTGGCTATCTGTCCGTTTTTGGCTCATACTTAATATATGTAATCGGTATGCATCAACAATCAACATAAAAATCTACAAAAGTACTCTGCGTTGCATGCACATTGGATTTCATTTTCATAAAACATCTAACAATGTTTAGAAGAAGTTTTCTACAAATACACATAATATAATGGAGCTGAAAAAACTATTAGTAATTATTCCAAGTCCTTCCAAAAGAGGTTATTTATATTTTACTAGAAAAAAAAATTTAATGGTTTTTAAAAATGCAAACGAGCAAAAGTATTACACATTTTAGTGCATTAAAATTTTTTCATTAGCATTAGCTTGGATAATTTAATGAAAAAAAAATTTCATTAGCATTACATTTTTCAGAATTAATACATTAAAATATTCATTTGCATTAAATTTCATAAATAAATGCAGTAATTTTTTACATTAACATTAAATTGCCATCATGGCCAATGTCTTCTACTAGTAAAGCGCAAAATGAACACTTCCCACGACACATTGCGTTGTCAGTTGGAAAATAACGTGCAGCCGAAGTTATTTCCAAGCGCCGAACTACTCCGAGCGACTGCTCTGCATTACACGTAACTTACTTTGTAAAGCGGCTCAGAGGTATGTCTGATACCAAGTGTACATTCTTAATTCTTACTTACATAAGGCGGCCACGTCTTTGTTAAAGTAATGGAGATTCGGCAGGGAAGTGGTAAGGACCGCCAGGTGAAGGGCAATACCTTACCAGCAACTTACACTTCACTCGGCTGTCCTTATCACGTCACTGACGAATCTCCCTTACTTTAACAAAGACGTGGCCGCCCTATTAAAAGTTGCTAAAGCTTTTCCCTTTACAATAGAAAGATTTCCAGAATAAAATTTGCAAAACAATTAATTCTTTAATAACAATCATTTAAACAATTGCAATTATTTATATATTCTAGGTCCGCGATAGCAGTGAAATTTTGGCACAATATACTCTCAACTCTTGTTTTTAAGTTCCAAAAAGAAAAAAATGGTCTTTCCAATTTTGACTGTCGCTATCGATTTTTTTCTCACCTTTAAGCCTTGAGTAAATAGCTATTTTCATATAAGCTTCTGTGAGTGATAGCATTTTTATGTTAATTAATGAATAATTATACAAATACGTACATTATTTAACGTATAACTGGAAACATCAATGTTTATTTACACCTTATGTTTATTTACAACCTGAGAAAAAAATCGATAGCGACTATTAAAAACAAGAGTGCAATTTCCAAAAACCGTCCAAAGTGTATTTTTGTTCTATAATTATCTACAGATTCCCATAATTGTCTTCACTTTCCAGAAAATCTATGAAAATTCATTGACACAGTTGGCGTGGTTTGACTCAACAGCCAAAACGAATCGAGATAGATATAGACAAATGTATACATAAATGCTCAGAATGAATAGAGAAGTCGATTAAGCCATGTCTGTCTGTCTGTCCGTCTGTCCGTCCGTCCGTGTACACGATAACTCGAGCAAAAACTGAGATATCTCAACGAAATTTGGTATGTGGGTTTCCAGCTATCCAAAGTAGGTTGGTATTGAAAATGGGCTAAATCGGACGGTAACCACGGCTACTTCCCATATAACGGTAATTTTCAGAAATACGAAAACTGCGATATTTTAGTAACTACTGGAGATTATTCACTCAAAATTGATATTTACAATAAGTTTTAGACGAAAAATAAGAATATTATAAATTTTTGGAAAATGGGCGTAGCCACGCCCACTTATGGTACTTGGTAACCGCTGCACCAATTTCTTCCAAGCTTGGCACAGTTGTTGGCCTTCGCACAGTATATCAAATGGCGGAAAATTTTTAAAATCGGACAATAACTACGCCCACATCCCATATAACGGTAATTTAGAGAAATACAAAATCTTCGATAAATAAGTAAATATTAAAGGTAATTTATTCAAAATTGATGCTTGCAAGTACTCTTAACCAAGAAATACGTTTGTGATAAAATTTTGGAAAGTAGGCGTNTAAAATCGGACAATAACTACGCCCACATTCCATATAACGGTAATTTAGAGAAATTCAAAATCTTCGATAAATAAGTAAATATTAAAGGTAATTTATTCAAAATTGATGCTTGCAAGTACTCTTAACCAAGAAATACGTTTGTGATAAAATTTTGGAAAGTAGGCGTGGTACTTGCGCCGGGTATTTAATGTTCGGCTCCGCCCGAACTTAGACTTTCTTACTTGTTTTGGTATGCTGTTTTATAGCATATTAAATTCTAGTACAATAAAGTGCAAGTTTAAAGTTGCTAAAAAATCGCGTTGATTTTTGATAATTTTTAGCTGACGGTATCACGCATTCTTCTTCTTCCATACAATGTAATTTTTTATACGGAAAAAAGTGCATAACGCCGTCAGAAAAAAATTATCAAAAATCAATACGATTTTTTAGCAACTTAAAACTGCCACTTTATTATACAAGATTTTAATAAGCTATAAAATTGCTTTCGAGGTTCGAATTAAAATACTTGGAATTGGAATGAAAAGTTTGTGCAAGTTTTTGTTAGATAAGGTGCTGAACTATAATAAAAAATTAATGCACCTTAAAAAAAGCAAAAGAAAACTACATAGTCTCTTGTCACGGGCTATACATACATATCGTCGTTTAAAGTACAAAACTGCGTATCGCCATTCTGCAAAACCGCGTAACTGACAATGGCTGCCAAAAATGGATTTGCTCACACAAGCTCTTGGCTCAATCATTATCTATTCGTCCTGGAATATACTAGCCAGAAATGCGATTGCTTTATAAAAAAGTGAACCATTTTGAAATATGAGTGTTTTTACGCTCTAGAAAATAATTTCTACAACTTCACATACGCGGTTTTGCATTTTGTTGATACGCGGTTTTGCACTTTAAACGACGAGATGTTTTATTATTGAAAGACAACTTTTACCTAATTTACTGTATGAGCGCTGTAAAAACTCGACATATGTAACTGGTGCACCACGTCAACTGCAGTGCAGCAAGTGCCACTTAACGCTGGGATTTATGTCAAAATTAAATTAAAATGCGCCTATTATGTCATAGTCTCCATGTAACCTTGTGTTTATGGAAAGCATTTTAAATATTATTTGTATGACAATTAATTCTGCTTGAATAGCTGTTCCAACAATGGCCTTGCCACTACGATACTGCAGACAAATTAAGAAAAAGAAATCGTTGCAGAGATACGCGAAAGGGCGCAGGAAAAACGTTCCCGGTGGCAATTTGTATTGTTTAGGGTGTGAATGAGAAAAAACAAAAGAGCTTTAATCACATATACAGATTGTAATCACATATGCGGCTACACTATTTCTCCATGTGTACGCTAAAAACAAAGTCACATATCAATTTTTTTTTTTTTTTTTCAAATAGAATCGAAGTTGACAAAGTCCGTTGTTTTGTATTTACTGTCTAAACTCAATGATCCGCAATTTTCATTGGGAAGCCATATTCGACAAGATTTTTTTTTTAATGCAGTGTTCTACTCGACAAACCCATTCATTTCCTATCCATGTTAAGTCGATACCCGTATTAAGAGGTTGTCGTGTATGTAATGCGACCTTCTGTGTGGAAATTGAACTTTTTTTGTGACAAAATCTAATATCTTAGCAACAAAAACAGCTAGCGAAATAAATTTTACCGCATTTTAAACTTTTTGAGATGGAAAAAGAATTTCGTTGGATAAAAAAAATATCTTTCAGAAAAATTACAAATGAAATTTCTTTTTGAATTTTTAGTGAATCAGGTACCCTGTTAAAATATCTATAGAAATCATAGTCGGCGTATTTTTCCCCATTTTCTATCTATCATCTAGTCGAAAAGTACCTCGTTTTGCACCACTGACATTTGACGTGAAACGCTCCATCTATGTTCATACATACTAGAGTTGGATTTAGTAGTTCACTTTAAATTTTAGTTCACTTCTAGTTCGTTCAGGTCAATTAACTAGCTCTTCTGAGTCTTAGTTCGTCCATCTTATTGAACTGTAGTATACCTAATTGAACTAGTTCGGTTATAGGAGTTGAGTTACAGAACTACAGAAATTAATGTTGTTTTATAACACATACATATGTACATAATATATGTGTGTACTNGAGTCTTAGTTCGTCCATCTTATTGAACTGTAGTATACCTAATTGAACTAATTCGGTTATAGGAGTTGAGTTACAGAACTACAGAAATTAATGTTTTTTTATAACACATACATATGTACATAATATATATGTGNAACTCGGCCAAAATCGCTTAGGCGGTTACAGCGCCAAAAAAAGAAGAAGAAAGAAAGNTATGTATGTACATAATATATGTATGTACATAATATATGTATGTACATAATATATGTATGTACATAATATATGTATGTACATAATATATGTATGTACATAATATATGTATGTACATAATATATGTATGTACATAATATATGTATGTACATAATATATGTATGTACATAATATATGTATGTACATAATATAGAATTTGTCTCATCCGAGGCTTTGCCTCGANAGGACGAATAGATAAGGATTGAGCCAAGAGCTTGTGTGAGCAAATCCATTTTTGGCAGCCAATGTCAGTTACGCGGTTTTGCAGAATGGCGATACGCAGTTTTATAAAGCAATCGCATTTCTGGATAGTATATTTCAGGATGAATGGATAAGGATTGAGTCAAGAGCTTGTGTGAGCAAACCCAATTTTTGGCAGCCAATGTCAGTTACGCGGTTTTGCAGAATGACGATATGCGGTTTTGTACTTTAAACGACGATACTTTGGCATCTGAAAGTGAAAGTTTTTTTTTTAAACAACAAGTCCCAAAAACTCAACTCAAATATTTACTTTTTTCCACATATTGCACTAAACGATTTAAAACATTTGATATTCAATGAAATAAAATTTTTGCATAGCACGAATTCCGATCAGTTATTTCTTTATGCCTTTTCAAAGAAAAACACGAGATGTCATATGTGTTAAAATTACATTTACATTTTTATTGGAGTGTTGCCACAGAAAGGTTTAGTTCACAAAAGAGCCGGCTCTTTCGCTCTTTAGCTCAAAAGCTCCCCAAGCCTACGTAGTGCGCATACATGAATGTAACTGAATAAATAGAGATACGGCAATTAGTTAGCTCACAACTGGTTTGAAAATTGAATTAACACTCATCTCTGTCTCAACTTACTACGTAAAACTAAATCACTTCTAATTTTGCAAAGAGTCTTCATTCACTTGACTATGTAACAAAAGGCCAACAGCGCTTTTAAACGCAAAGGACTTAAGTCTGTCTGACACTCACTTTTTAGTCAGTGACGAAAAGCCTTAGGTGTAGGCAGTGTTCTCCGACCACAAATGTGTCTTTCAATATTTTTGCTTTATTTGCCTTTGCCCACCACCTTCTTTTGTATGCAGCACCAACATTTAAGAGACGTTACAAGGTGAAAAGCTTCACATGAATAAGCCTCACAAATATATCCTTGTTTCACCAATGAGCAGCAGCAACGAAACAAACACAAACTAAAAGAAAAAGTTAAAACTATNTTTAAGAGACGTTACAAGGTGAAAAGCTTCACATGAATAAGCCTCACAAACATATCCTTGTTTCACCAATGAGCAGCAGCAACGAAACAAACACAACTAAAAGAAAAAGTTAAAACTAAATAAAGAACTTCATCTGCGAGAGGCACAGAGGAGCATATTTTAGAGATGTTTAATTGCTCTAGTGTAAACACACAGGCACTGCAGCAGCCTGCAAAAGTCTTAAATATTTAAACACCTATTCGGAACATTTTTGTTCCAAGGAAATCTAAAAATACGTATCACTAAGTTAAAGTAAAAAGTTGCTTAGTCCACTTTTCCTTATAAATAATAGTTAAAAGTGCAACGCTTTCTAAAAGATCGAACTAACTTTTTTATTTCTAACCGTTTATACATAGTCAGTGATACGCAAATTCGCTAGGTTAAAAACAGTCACAGAAAATGTGATACTTAAGTCGCAAAGAATACAAAAACTTTTCATCCACATTGTGGAATTTGATTAGTTTGGAGTTGTTTTAACTTGGGTTACGCGAAAACGTGCGTTAAAATTTTTGCAAAACAAGTGCTTGAAGAAAATATGTTTGAAAGATCGATATTCTCTCCAGTATAACTGGACTCCGCAACTTTTCCCTCTAAGCTAACGATATGGCCGAAATGGTCAATGCAAAATTTTTTATGAAAATTTACATAAAGTTTGGAAGTATAATTTTTAGTTTTTGTTGTACTGTTAGCTTTAATTTTATAGTTATTTTCAAGAGACTTCCCTGAGGAGCCCTATAGTGGGAGTAGAAAGGTCATTGAATTCTCTCATGTTATTTTTTTTTGCACAAGCCCCAAATGGAAAATTTCTTTAAATTTCTATAGATTTTCTGGGGCAAACCGTAGTTCAATATGCAGTAATTGATAAATCGAATGTCGATTCACGGATAGAGTCGGAACTAGAAAACCGACAAAATATCGAATCGGAAGAGCGCGATTAATCAATCTTCGATTTAATCGATTTAAAAACGGCGTCTCTTATTCTAAGGTATCCGAAAACATAAATATTGACCAATCTCCTTTTCTAAATCATGAAAATTCACTTCATTCTGTTAAATGAATGAAAATTAAAAAAGTACAAGATTGTACCTGAATGGCTGTTTATACTTAACCATTGCCACTTTTTTGCATTACACATATTTTCTCCTTAGCTTAGCATAGGTTTGTATGTAAATAAGGTGGACAGTGTTTTTTAATGTAATCCCTGCAGGGAAACCGCGGACTAGTGAATCAAGTTTCTAGTTCCGTACTAGGTCTTTATCGCCAAAAAGGAACAAGTCCGATAGGAACCAGATCCCCACCTGTTCAAAGTCGGCGAAAAGTGGTACTTTTAAAAACAAATTTTTTAAGTTTTTTTCACCAGAAATCTATATCTAAAGTAACGAATTTAGAAATGGTTCGGAACTATAGAAAAAGGGATGCAGAACGAACTAGATCTTATTTGTCGAATTTAGAACTAGTTCGGAACTATCGAAAAAGGGATGCAGAACGAACTAGATCTTATTTGTCGAATTTAGAACTAGTTCGGAACTATCGAAAAAGGGATGCAGAACGAACTAGATCTTATTTGTCGAATTTAGAACTAGTTCGGAACTATCGAAAAAGGGATGCAGAACGAACTAGATCTTATTTGTCGAATTTAGAACTAGTTCGGAACTATCGAAAAAGGGATGCAGCGGGGGGCTTGTTTACTTTACATACATATTTGCTCGGCGGCTTTTTCGTTCAAATACGTTTCTATTCTGCACTTCGCAGATGCTTTTTCATAGCTTGGTAATACAAAACCAAAATTTGTGTTAACATTTCAACATCTTGGACCCGTCTGGAATCTAACAGCGAGCACCTCTGCAAACTCAGCTACAGCTAAAGGTATGTAAACGTACATTTCTTACAATCATTCAAACGAATTTAATTCGAATTGAAAACACATTTCTTTCAAAATAACTTAAAATCGCACACACGCAAAAACCAAGAGGATTGAAAAACTATGATACCTTTTTCTTTCGTCTGTCGATTTTAAAACTGGTTAGGAACTATAGAATTTAGGACTAGTTCGGAACTATCGAAAAAGGGATGCAGCGGGGGGCAATTGACACTTCCTAGGACATCGCCATGTTAAATTCGCCAGTTGTTTGCATGCAAAAGAGATTTATCGCGAACCAGTCCTAGGTCTAAATGTACTAGAAGCGCACTAGTTCAGAACTAGAGATTTTCCCCACAGGGAATGTAACAGTCCAAAACATCAGAGTTTTTTAGTGCGGAATTCACTATCGCCAACGCGCAAAGGCCCGTAAATCTTACGCAGAATACCTCTCTTGAAAACTCCAAGATCCACCTTATTAGATGTGTTCTTTGTCCATGCATCGGCGCCTTACATCAGCACGGGCATGATGAGTGACTTATAGAGTGTGAATTTTGTACGACGAGAGAAGACTTAACTTTTGAAATGCCTACTCAGTCCAAAGTAGCACTTGTTGGCAAGAGTGATTCTCCGTTGGATTTCAAGTAAACGAAGTCGTCTACTTTTTCAAACGAGTAACCGTCAGCAGTGACGTGGGTGGCAAGACGCTTATCCTCCGACTGTTTGTCTGATGACAGGAGATACTTCGTTTTGTACTCGTTCACCACCAGACCCACGCGCTTTGATTCGCTATTTAATTCCGAGAAGGCAGAACAGACGTGGCCCTTGTTGTCGTCCGCATACGCAAGTAATTATACGCTCTTCCAAAGGAGTTTGCATAAGCGGTTCAGTTATGCGGCTCTTATTATCTTCTCCAACATTAGATTAGCGAAATCACAAGAAAAGGGAGTCACCTTGTTCGAAACGTCGTTTGGTATCAAATGGCTCGGCGAGGTCCTTCCAAATTCTGACGGAGTTAGTGGTATTGCTTAACGCCATTTTACACAGCCGTATTATATTCGCCTGGATACCAAATTCAGACATCGCGGCGTATAGGCAACTCTTTTCAGTGCTGTTGAAAGTGGCTTTGAAATATTTTCCAAGATTTGGTGTATTGGGAATACCTGGTCTATGGTGGATTTGCCAGGCCTAAAGACACACTGATAAGGTTCAATCAGTCTTTCACACAATACACTGTAGTTGGCACTTAAGCGGGACCGCCATTTCTTGTAGATGAGGCAAAGCACGTCGTACATGCGTTCATCTGACCATATTCTGCATAAGAGCCGATGTATGCACGTTATCATCTTCTCGCCGCCGTACTTGAATAGCTCACCTGGCAGGCCTACAGCTTCAGCAGCTTCGTTGTTTTCCAATATCGCCATCGACTGGGGGCTCGGCTCCGTCTTGTCCACAGCTTTCAGTGATGTTGCCATTCAAAAGGGTGAAAAAGTGTTCCCTTCATAATTTAAGCACGTTCTGGACATCGGTCACTAGGTCGCCATCGTCGTTGTTACAGTAGTTCGCATAGTAGTTCCGAGCAGAGTTGCCACTGCCGAACAAAAATACTTACCATTTACTTTGAAAAAATCTACCAAATCTGGAAAGTATCTACCAATAACTTTTTTTAAGTTATTTTAGTAAAAACTATAGATTTGTTCTTTTTTTGAGTTATTTCAATAAAAATCAAATTTTCTTGAATAAAAAAAAACGCTTTTTATTTTCTTAATATTCAAAATGTTTTTCAAGTAATTTTTTTATTTTATTTATTTTGTTGGAAAAGAGTATTGTTTACATTTTAAGTAAAATCATAAAAGTCAAGGATTAAAGCTATAATTTAGAAGAGTTCAACAAATTTGCTATTTTCTCAAAATTTTTAGAAAATTTTTGGGTAAACAGTTTTATTACCCATTGAAAAATTCCCGTTGATTTAAAATTTTCTTTTGCCACCGGCCTTTGGAGTTTTTTCTTTTTTAATTTTATTTAAAGAATCATTTAAAATATTTAGGCAATCAAGAGCTCCTCAGGATTCGAGTAAAATGAGTTTTGAACTGGACACAATATAAAGCGTTTGCAAATTAATGGAATTAAATGGACTATACTTATAGAAAGAAATTTATTATCAGACTTTTTGGTTTCCATGTATTTACTATGGGCGGATTAAAAAATTTTCGGGTGGATTTTTTAGATAACTACAGAACGAACAGTTTTAAAGTGCACAAAAATTACTTTAACAAAAATCTACCAAAATGAAAACAAATTTACCTTTTTACCAACCCACATTTTGTCTACCAAATTTGGTAATAATTTACCAAAGTGGCAACCCTGGTTCCGATACAATTTTCGCGCGTTTTTCCTTTCGGCCATCATTTCAATCTCTTCGCACTAACTTATTTCGGCCTCTCTTCTCGTTTCCCTTTTCCATTCCCTATAAAGGTTCCACATAGCTAGCGTTGCGCCGGAGCGTTGGCCCAGTAGGCGGTATATTTCTCCCCGCTGCTTATTTTTCTTTCGGGCTCGCTGAAATCTGACTATTTCTTCGGCGGTGGTACTTAATGAGCGGTAAATGTCGTCTCACTGCTCGCGTATTTCGGTTTGTACAAAAGTGCTCTCATACAGCAGGTGTGACGTCCGTCACGCTAACTGACGCACCCACTAAATTTCGTCGAACACTAGTAAATATTATTCAGGAATTAGGTGGAATTTAGATGTTTTTACGGCCACCAAAATTAGTTTCGGTGCACACGCGGTCTTCGAAATATTCGCACAATTGTATTTTGGGTCAGCTACGTCGTCGCCCACGAAATTCGTCGAACACTGGTAAATATTATTCAGGAATTAGGTGCCTTTTAGGTGTTTTTTAGGGCCACCAAAATTAATTTCGGTGCACTCTCGGTTTCCCCTCCGCAGTAACTGGGTTCAAACCATGGTCAAAGCAACATCGCAAAAAATATATAAAAAAGGTTTTTTCTTAACAGCGGACGTCCCTCAGCAGGTAGTGGCAAATCTCCGAGTGTATTTCTGCCATGAAAAACAGATTCTCATGAAAATACAATCGCCGTTCGGAGTCGGCGTAAAACTGTAGGTCCCTCCGCTTTGTTTGACAATATCAAGACGCACGCCACAAATCGGAGGAGAAGCTCGGTCAAACACTAACACATGTGTAAGCGCCAATCTATTATTATTATTATTATTATAAACACATAATACTAATTCCCTTAAAAAATGTATGCTCTATAAACATTTTGGCGAACGTTCGAAAATTATCTTCGATATCCTATATGAATATCGAACTGAGAACGAACTCATAACCAACCTTAGTTTTCCAACGTTCATAGCCCTGCAGGGAAATCAATAACTAGTGAACAAAAACTCTGGTCCGCCACTAGTACTATAGCGCAAAAACGGAACCAGTTCGATAGTAACTAGATGCGCGCCAGTTCGAAATATCTATATGAGTAACCAATACAAAGCATTTTTTATTTTTTTCATGAAATTTCCAACTAATCCTTTTTCTGTTCACCTTTCGCGATTTAATCGTGCTTTATTCTTGTAGAAAGTCGCAAGGAAATTTTTAATTTTTTAGCATTAAAATGTTGCTTACCATTTTCTAGAAAGATTTTAAATTCAACCGTATTGTTAATCTTTTCTTGGTGAAAAAAGGTAATGCATTCCCATTTTCCCACTGGAAATTTCTTTGAAATACAAACATTAATCCGCATTCGGAATAGCTAAAGAATACTGACCTTTGAGCTAGAGAAAAAAAAAGTGGGCGTAGCTCGCCCCCTTTTCTGGATTTTAACGGCATATTTTTTTTGTGCAAATTGGATGGGGCGGCGATAGGGGGGGATAAACGTGGAATTTTCAACATTTATATTTCGAAAACTATTGAACCGATTTTCTAAATGAGGACACACTTGGAAAGGTGATTAAAGGACCTTTCATTTGATATATATATCTATGTATATAATGTATACATATTGCGAGAAAAGGTGAAAAACGAAATTATGGTAATTTTTTTTTATAAAAATGTATGTTTTTTTAAAAAATACGTAATTAACTATATTAACAGATATGTTTATCAGAAAGAGCACAAAAATACCGTTAATTTGATATATGACTTGTAGGAAAAAATTCTTGTGGACATCATCTTTGACTAAATATATATAAAAATATAGTTTTATATGAAAAAGGAAAAGAGCCACAGGCGAAAATTTGGAATAAAAAATCGCGCGATAGAAAATCTTACTCTCTTTAGGTTTTACAAAAATTGAATTAAAACTAAAAAAATACTAAAGAAATATATACAAACCATTTTTTAAATCACCTTATTTGTTATAAGATTCAGTTGTAGAATTAAATGGATAATTACGCTATCCACAGTATTTTTGCGTACAATTCCTTTCTGTGTAGGCGGCCTTCGGCCACGCTTAGGGATTATAACCCTCACTACGTAGAATTCTTCTTTCTGTGTTGCCAAATAAAAGGGGCTGAACACCTTTTGCAGAGAACATATAACATTAATACAGTTGTTTTATTGCACTGCTGGCAGTTGTACTTAAACCTAAGTACATAAAGTTATACGCCAAATTAAAGGTATTTTTATGGTCTTTCCGATAAACATATTTGTTAATATAGTTAATTACGTATTTTTTTACGAAAAACATACATTTTTATAAAAAAATTGCCATAATTTCGTTTTTTTATTTTTTTTTTTCAAATTATCTTTGTATTATATACATAGATATATATTGAATCAAAGGTCTTTAAATTAACTTTCAAACTGTGTCCATATTTTGAAAATCGGTTCAATAGTTTTCAAAATAAAAGCTTTTGAAAATGTTGGAAATTCCACGTTTAGCCCCCTCTAGCGCCGCCCCTGTCAATTTGCACCAAAAAACAAATTTACCATTAAATTCACAAGAAAGGGGTGTACCACGTCCATGTTTTCTTTTTTCTCTAGCTCAAGGGTCGGTATTCTTTAGGTATGCCCCGCATTCATGTAAAAATAAATCTGCAAGGATTAAGTGGTATTATTTAAATTGTTTTATTAATATTCAGTTTTCTAGGAAAATGACTCTTAATGTTAAGGGAACAGACCTTGACTTTGTAATCATACAGCTAGTTACTTTGACAGCGTTCCAAGGCGCCATTTGGCCGACCAAGTTTTCAAAATAAATTAAAACAAATTAAAGCAAGGCGTGAAAAGCAAGCCTGCATTGGGCCAGCGCCTTAATACTCCATAGTAGGTACTACCTGTTCCTGCCTGCTTCTATGCCTTGCGCCATACGTATTATGCTCAGCCAAGCTTATATTCAGATTTGGGGTGTAAGCATTGGTATTACCACACATAGCGGAGGTATCTGTAGTTTCACACAGATTCCGAATGGAAAATTATTTTCCTGCGGCTGGTAATGCGCCCCTCGACCATTGCAGATTGTAGAAAGATCACGAAGCTGCAGTGGCACTCTGCAACTTTTCAATATTCTCGTTTGTCTGCAATGCGATAATATCAAAACCCGCAAATTTTAAATGTATCACTTTTACTTACCTTTTTTCAGCTAAACATCCATATGTATGTACTTATACGCAAATTGAATGAAGAACAATTTTTCCAAACAATAATAAAGTAAATGTAAAGAAACCAAACAAGTGAAGAGATGAAATCGATAAATCGATAGAATCGAAGAGAATGCAAATACAGGGCTGCTTTTTCGATTTAAAAGGTATTCACATGAGGCGATTTTACAGGCAACTTTAGAGCCGATTATTTGAATCAAAAGTTGGCAGCCACCCAACATTATTGGAGGCGATTATTTGAAAGACCGTTGACACCAGGCATAAGTATTTATTTATCAGGTGTATTTTTGACAAATATAGCGCAATACATTGATTTATTTTTCTATGGTAATCGTATTGCCCTTTTATAATAAAGAATTTGCGATATATGACTAATAAAACTTTTTCGGGGGTCGTATCATTTTGTTTTTATAATAACGCAATGTTGTTTTCGCCGTCGATTTAACAGTGAGTTAGGTATTTGCACATTATTTTTATTTGCAAATAGCTTACGTATGAACGTACTATATCTTTATAGTATCCATGGTGGTATACCGATCTTTGGTTCATTTATATCGATGCATTTATTTCTTGTATGTATCTATCATAGGATTGTAAATCACAATTTCACTATCGATTTTTGAAGAATCGATGTAGTTTCAAATCACTTGAACTATTTTTTACTTAAATACATATGTACATTTATTAATTGGAATTTATGAATTTATCATAGGACCTTGTGCATAATTCCATCAAATTAGTTATTTATCAAACGCTCGTTCCAAATTTTAAAGCGCAATCAAACTGAAATGGTTAAAAATAGTAAAGAAAAATTTTCGATGTTTGAAGCCACGACGATCGATGTGGCTCGATACATCGATGTTTTTTTACATCCCTAATCTATCATGATAAATTTTCCGACATTTTGCTGGCGTCTGTTTGGTGTTAAAGTGCGTTTTATTTTTGTGAGCAATTGTGAGTTATAATTATAAGGTCAATATTAATAAAATTTTGAAATGAATAGTAAACGTCACATGAAGAGACTCATTAAAAAAGAGCAGGGCAATCTTTTAACAAAAATCTATGAGGTTAACGATGGTGTAATAGGTGAAACTGTTGAACAGCCATGCTTTCCAGATGAAAGTGGCTTACTTGAAGAACCGTCATGCTCAAATGTGACTCAAGTCTCAGGAGAACATATTGGAAGTATCCCAAATGAATCCTTTATCCCAAGTGAAAGTGAAGTTTCATTCAGAGATAAATTGTTAAGTTGGTACTAGAAATATAAGCCCCCACGCCAGTCTTTCGAGGACCTTTTAGCCATTTTGCGCGACGCAAACTTGGATGTTCCACTATGTGTGGAAACACTTTTTGGTAAAAGCAGGGAAAAGCCTATAATTAGGCATGTCGAACCTGGTCTCTATTCTCATATAGGGCTTCAAAACCAGTTGCAGAAAATATCAAACATATTGAAAGAACTTGACGACATTGCAATTGATATTAATATCGATGGTTTACCTTTATTTAAGTCTTCTCCTTATCAACTATGGCCAATTTTAGTAAGATTGGTTAATGTTGAAAACGTGTCTGTCTTTCCGGTGGGTATTTACGTGGGTAAGAAAAAACCAAAAGATATCTATGAATATTTCAACTCATTCGTTGCAGAAATGCAGGAAATATTAAATAATGGAATTGAGGTATTAGGGAAAGTCATTAATGTTAAAGTTAGGGCAATAGTTTGTGATGCACCCGCCAAATCATTTATTTGTGGAACGCCAAGCCATACTTCCGCAAATGGCTGTGAAAAGTGCACACAAAAAGGACGAAAAGTTGAAGGCGTTTTAGTGTATAGTAGCGAATCTGGATCCCTGATAACGGATGAAGATTTTTCAAATAGAAAGTATTTAAAACATCACCTACCGAATTTTTATCACAGTCAAACGCCATTAGAAATCATAGGTATGCATGCATTTGCTCGATTAGGTGTTATGCGTAAAATTATACTTAGGATAATGAAAGATAAAACTAATTTTAGGGTAGAAAAGGAAAAAAAGCAAAAAATATCACAAAACCTTGAATCCGTAAGAGATTGCATACCCAGAGAATACGTCAGGAAAACCAGATCACTAAATGAAGTAGTTTACTGGAAAGCTACAGAGTTCCGACAGGTTCTTTTATATACCGGTATTTTTGGGTTTAAGGACAATTTACATGAGGATGTGTATTATGAATTTTTGTTGTTGCACTGCGCTTGTAGAATTTTATTTTGTCCAAAGAATTATTTATGTAACTTAGACAATGCTCAAAGGATGCTAGAATTATTTGTTCAAAATTTTTCAACAATCTTTGGCGAATCTAGTCTAACCTACAACGTACACCATCTTTTGCATTTGGTGGATAACGTAAGAGCTATAGGACCGGTTTCTAGTTTCTCTGCCTACAACTTTGAAAATCATTTACAAATTTTCAAATCGTATGTAAGGAAACCATCCCTTATTCTTCAACAGCTTTTAAATAAAATAAAATATGACAATTTGTTAAATGAACAGAAACCTACTGGATTCAAGTATAAAAAAGGCAGAGGCTTATGTTACTATTTTAATAATTGTATATTTTCTTCAAAAAAACCAGACTGTTACTGCATAATTAAACCATACATACCAATACAAATCAAGGGCTTTTCAGAAAATAAAAAAGTTGTTATAGGTAGGGAATTTCCTAATATTACAAGTTTTTATAATGAGCCACTTGACTCCTTGTCACTAGGCATTTGTGTGGTAGACAATATAATGCTCGAAGAGAAAGAATATCCCATTGAGGAAATAGACTTCAAATTAATGGGTCTTCCTCATGATGGCGATTGTTTACTATTACTTCCAATTTTGCATGGTTGTTTCTAATTTAAAAAAGAATATATTACAATTGCTCCCCGTAGGTTAAAGATGGCACAAAAAATTAAAAAAAANGTTTAGGCAATATGATTTCCAAAAAATTCCGGTTTCGCAACACTGTGCGTAGGTTAAAGATGGCACAAAAAATTAAATTCAACGAGACTGTTCCAACACCAAGTAAGTATTGTCTAACTGTGAAGTTACACGATCAAGAACTTGGTTTGAAGTTGATCACACATACTGCTTGTCAAAATTCAATTGAATTGGCAGTTGTGACACAGGCCGTACGCAACTTCATGGTCAATTTCATGGCGTTCAAGTTGTGAAAACTTGCTTTAAAGTTCTTGATAGGTGTAACCTCCAAGTAAGATATGTTTATGTAGGTAGTCATGCACGTTTAGTATTCTTAATTGTTGGCACATATCGATATTTCAGATCAAACTACCAATCCGACATGCACAAAATGCGAAGAAATGTTAAGGTATTTGAAAAATATCCAAGGTAACGTGTTTATATAACCATTTTAATGTACAAATGCTACCTTACCAAAAATTTAATATAATTTTACATTTTTCAGAGTCCGTAAATAAATTAGAAGCCGGTTTTAACAACCACACGTCAGTTTTTACGTCCGCTTTGGCAGAGCAGAAGGTAGTTTTGGCGAAGTTAGTAGAAAAAGAAAATGACCGAAGCGAGGTGGCTTCTTTGTTCCCACTAAATTCAAAAGAAGAATTGGAAAAACTTAACGCCAAAATTACTATGGGGAACCGGAATTTATTTGTAAGTAGTGAACACAGTTTCTTTTTAATCATCAAGTTAACTATCTTGTTTTTTTTATTATTCTTTAGATAACAACCATAAGCAGACTGCTGCAGCATTCTGTAAAAAAATATTTTCAAAATATTCTAGGGAACGAGGTCGTCCTTGCATTCAATATTGACGGAACGCATGGCAAACAACGGCTCAAAGATTACGCTAATTTTTATGCTGTGTTACTAGGTAAATTACATTATCATGCCTATTACGGTATCCGACGGATGCCATCCTCACGGATCTAATCCGATTCGCACTGTCATAACGAGCGAATGAGAAGGATTAGATTCATGAGAATGGCATCCCTCGGAAACAGAGCTATTCCGGTCCGACAGATACCATTCGCACGAATCTAATCCTTCGCACTCGCTTATTCCGACAGTGCGAATCTGATTAGATCCTTGCGGATGGCATCCGTCGGATACCGTAATAGGCATGTATATGTTTACTTGAAAAGCATATCAAAAAAATTTTTTGTAGAATCCATAAAAGGGCAGGAACCCGAAACGTAGTTAAGAAGATCAATACAGCTGCAGAAAAAAAGGCATTTTAAATTGAAGGTCGCTAAGTAATGTAAATTTCGTCGTCTGTTTATCTGCGTAGATATAAGGATTGAATGTTGCCATAGAATATAAGTTTTTACATGCTATACACCTAAAGTAAGGTACCTGAAAACAATTTTATTTTGTAGTTTGGAGAAAATCTTTTTTTTTTAATATACTAAAAAGCACGAGATGCTAGGAAAAGGATTTAACGTTCAACGTTGCTGTAGAATATAAGCTCTTTTACCTCAAGTTAGGAACCTGAAAACAATTTTGTTTCTATAGTAACATATTTACCTATATATATTAGATTAAAATTTTGAAACAGCCAACGCTTTTGTAATTTGTAGACTGAAGTATTTTTTTATGTTACATAAGGAAGAGCTTATTTACTTTCAAGCACACGTTGCCTTAAATGTAATACAATTTAACAAAATGTACAAACACACATATTTATGTATTAAAAAAAAATTAAGTTATTTAACTTTGGTATTTTAATAAATCAAATAAAAAGTAATCTTTTGAATTCTCGCAACGAATTTTGTTATTAGTCTCAATTAAATCTAGTGTGCCGAATTTAGAACTCGTTCCTAACTACTGAAAAAGGGTTGCGATTATACTAGTTCTTCTATGTAGAATTTTGACTGGTTCGGAACTATAGAAAACGGGGTGCAAAGCGAACTAGATCCCATCTGTCGAATTTAGGACTGGTTCTGAACTATAGAAAAGGTAATGCAGCGGGGGACAATTTCGATTTCCTATGACATCGCCGTGTTAAATTCACCAGTTGTTTGCGTGCAAAAGAGATTTATCGCGAACTAGTAGTGGTTCTAAATGTACTAGATGCGAACCAATTCGGAACCAGAGATTTTCCCTACAGGGAGTGTATTGGAAATACATTTGAGATGAGTTCGAAAAAAAAATTAAAACCATAGTAACAAGAGAGGAAGTGAAATCCAGCTCATTTTCGAATGGAAATATAATACAATCCATGATAAAAAATAGGAAGGTAGAACCGCTGAGAGGAATTTTTCAAATTCTTGACGTTAGCAAGCAATTTAATTTTAAAATTTTAAACTCAAACTCACACACACATTCTCATTTTCAATCTCAAATAACAACAACTTTGAACAATTCCTTTTTTTTACTCTCAATTTTATATGATTTTAAAATGTTGACAAACTTCAAAAAAAAAAATCTTGGCCGACGAATTGAGGGAACGGTTTTACCTTACTATGTTTTATCATGATAAAAACATTACAAGGTAAATTCATTCTCTCATTTCGTCGGCCATGATTTTTTTCTGACGTTTGCCAACATTTTAAAATCATATAAAATTGAAAATAAAAAAATTAAATTGTTCACAATTGTTGTTGTTTGAGATTGAAAATGAGAATGTGTGTGTGAGTTTGAGTTTTGATTTTAAAATTATATTGTTGGCAAACGTCAGACTGCCTCTCAATGGTTTTACCTTGTTATGTTTTTATCATGGTTTTTATCATGATACAATCACTCTCTCTCATTTCTCTCTCAAATTTCAATAATGGGCTGGATTTTGAATCCATAACGAAGGAAAAATTCATTGGATAACGAAGGTTCCGTTTTGCTGGAGAATGGCCTAGTAGTTCTCGAATCGAATACTAACCTATTCCACATTCGTTATCGAAGATGAGACTTGAAAAAAATGTTAGTTTTCCAATCATTTTCGAATTGTTAACCAAGCCCAATGTGTATTGGGTGCCTATTAAAAATAGAATCTGTAGATACATGTGTGTATACACTTGTGCGATAATTTTTCGAGTTTTTTCCTCTTTTTTTGTTTTAAATAAAACTATGTTAAAAGATGTTACGTCTTGTTACGTCCCGATTTTTGTCCACAGAAATCTGGTCACCGTAACTATACCGTAAACTGGTATAATGCCATAAGTATTTCTACTGGTATGACCTGACCCTAGCTGGACAACTGACAATTCATAGGACATCGCAATGCTAAAAATACGAGTCGCTAGGTTGAAAAAGGGATAGGAGACGAACTAGTCGAGCTGAAAAGCTAACTGATAGATTTAAAGTTCCCAACTAGTAGCTTTCTCTGTAGGGCAGACATGGGCAAGCGAGCCCATTTCGCGGGCTAGATCAGGGGAAAATCATGGGCAAACATGAAGGGGGCAACAAATCTTACTAATACACGTATACCAATGAGAGCCACTGCACACGCATTCTGGAGTAAAGAGGCCCACTCTCCCAAACGTACGCCACATACACTCCTCGTCATTTGAATAGCTCAACTTTTTAATCCTTAGTATATACATTTTTATTTTATTTATTTAATATTCATTACATCCGATTTTAAAACTTTATACAGAGTTAACAAAAAATGTCAACAAAGGGGTACAATAAAGTGCAAGTTTCAAATGTCTGTAAAATAGCGGTGATTTTCGACAATTTTTTTGGTGATGGTGCTGCGCATTTTCTCTCATACAAAGTATGCTCGACAAAATTTTTATATGGAATAAAATTCGCAGCACTGTCAATAAAAAATAAATAAATTTGAAAAATCAGGGCAGTTTTAGTCACTTCAAACTTGCACTTAATTACACTATAATTGAATGGGCTACAAAACTGCATATCCGAAATTTTTCTAAAAATATTATTAACTTATTCACTGCAGGTCATTAGGATGGCACACTCCTATGTTGACCTTTTTTAAGAAATGTTTCCAGCTCTCAAGAAAAACGAAAAAAATCATATAAAATGCGGCCCAAGAAATGGAAAGTTTTAGTTTGTAAAAAATTATAAAATTGCATTTACCCGTACAATATGCTATATTTTTACAAAAAAATTATATTACACTGAGGGAAAAAAATTTTAGAATTAAAATAAAATGTGCTAAATTTAAAAAAATACACATAAGAGCACCAACCCAACTTGTTTTAAATTTGAAAATATGTCGTTGCGAAGTGCACAGAAGCTTTTTCGTTATACGAAATTAAAATTAAGAAGAAAAAAATTTAATTTTATGTTCCGTCTGATGGTAATTGAACCCGGACGCTCTTGGTAGCAACCAATTGTATCAAGCGTCTTTGCACACTCACTATTAACGATTTAATGATATGTACGCACTTAGTCAATGAAATTTCATGTGCGGCGTTGGCACACAGAGAGAGTATTCGCCTAACAAAACTGAGCTACCCGGTTCGAATCTCAGCTGGCGCAAATTTTAATTTTTATTTTTTAAAAGTGACTATTAGTCTCTTCATAGGACATGCTCGAACAAAAGCGATCAGTTCATTCCATATAAAGAGATCAAAAGTGGTATTAGTCGCATGCTCCTTTGCGATTGCTACCGGAGTCATCCCGGATTAGTACCATTTTTTGCAGGGCAGCTACAGCCATACATGTAAATGTGTTTTCAAATGTTGAGTTTGAATCAACATCACAGCGCGCGATTAGTGCATGATGTCGTACCATGTATGTACATATGTATGTATGTACATATGTATGTATGTACATATGTATGTATGTACATATGTATGTATGTATGTGTTGTCACCGCTTTGAATGCTTTGTATACATATGCTTTCTTAATTACATATGAAAAAGAATCCGTGCAGTGAAAATGCTTCATTTCAATACGGGCGTATTGAATTGAATATTTCCATTATACGTAGTGTATGTATAATGAAAAAATCCATTTTGTTAAGAATTTTCACTTGATTTAAAAACAAACATTTTTAAACGGTAATCCAATAAAAAAATTTTATTCTTACAACGCGTTTTTTTCTCAGTGTAAATAAACAAAAGGAAAACTGTAAATAATAAGAATTGAAAGGGTGTGCAATTCAAATGACGAGGAGTGTATATGAGCAGATGTGATCACCACCGCAAGTAAACGCGAGCTGAAAGTGTGATTGTGTTAGTGTGCCAATTACGTTTGAACAGCGTTGCCAACTTTTCAATTTCAAAATGCACCAAAACTTGGAAAGAAAGGCGTTTTACCACACTAAAAGCACTAAATTTTTGAAGTGAAACTTCTTTAGCGGCCGTTGGTTGGTTGGGAGTAAATTGGCAAATTCAACGGAAATTGCACACGGAAATGGTGCAACGGAAATGATGCAACGGAAATGGTGCAACGGAAATGGTTGGCGCTGAAACAAGTGCTTCTTGTGTGTATGCATATTGTATTAATTTAGCAAAAATATGCTAATAAAAGGTTAAAGAATAACACTTAGAAAAAGACCAATACAAGAATGAAAGTAAAGGTGAGTACGTACATAGATAAAGAAAATGATAAAGGCAAAGGTAAAAATAAAAACAAAAACAAAGATGCGTAGAGTTATAGGCAAAAATGAAGACCAAGGTAAATTTAAACACTTCACTTATATAAGGGCAAAGGTGAAGGGGAATATGTAGCTGAAGAAAATGATAAACATAAAAGTAAAGACAAAGAGGAGGATGAGGATACCGATAAAAGTAAAGATGAAGATAGGGGAAGAATGATTAAAATAAAGGTAATGAAATAGGAAAGGATATAGAGGCACAGAGACTCAATCTGGGAACTATTTTGGGATTTTAAAGATTTTCCGGGTTCTCGGGAGTTATCGTTAAAATAATCGATATTTTTATTGGTTTTGTTATCGATATTTTTATCGGTTTTGTTACCGATTTTGTAATCGATATTTTTAACTATTTTGTTAGCAATTTTGTCATCGATGTTTATCGATTTTGTTATCGATATTTTTATCGATTTTGTTATCGATATATATCGATTTTGTTATCGATATTTATCGATTTTGTTATCGATATTTATCGATATTGTTATCCATATTTATTGATCTTGTTGTCGATTTTGATACCGATATTTACCGATTTTGTTATCGACATTTATCGATTTTATCATCGATATTTATCGACTTTGTTATCAATATTGTTCGTTTTTTATTGATATTTTGATCGATTTTGTTATGGATAATTTTATAGACATTTTTGTCGATTTTGCTATCGATATTTATCGATATTTTTATAAATTTTATTATCGATATTTATCGATTTTGTTATCGATGTTTGTCAATTTTGTTATCGATACTTATCGATTTTTTTTATCAATATTTATCGATTTTATCATTGATTTTTATCGTTTTTTTTATCGATTTTGTTATCGATATTTATCGATTTTGTTATTGATATTTATCGATTTTGTTATCGATATTTATCGATTTTGTTATTGATATTTATCGATTTTGTTATCGATATTTATAGATTTTTTATCGATAATTGTTGATTTTGTTATCGATACTTATCGATTTTGTTACCGATATTTATCGATTTTGAAATCGATAATTATCAATTTTGTTTATTTGTTGATTCTGTAATCGATATTTATCGCTTTGTTATCGATTTTGTTATGGATTTTTTACCGATTTGTTATCGATATTTTTATCGATTTTGTTATGGATGTTTTTATCGATTTTGTTATGGATATTTTTATCGAGAATAGATTTCGCTACCAATATTATTATCGATTTTGCTATCGAAGTTTTTATTGAATTTTTAATCGATTTTGTTATCGATAGAGTGTAAAGATAAAAATGAAGATGAAGGAAAACAGAATAACATAAACGCAATTAGAACGAACAGGGGTAGAGATAGGCATCTAGTAAGAAAAAAGACAAAAAATATAACCTTAAGCAAAATCGGATGTATGTATGTACATTAGACTGCATCACTCCCCATACAAAAAAATCGGTACGGTTTTTCCATTGGAATTATAAAATCTATTATATTTTAACCCGTCCAGCAAAATATTTCGAAAAAATATTAAGATTTAAGTGAGCTGGACCGATTTGAAAATATCTCCAAAGATGGAGTTTTTTGTGAATAAAGAATTTTTTGAAAAAATCCCCTCAAATGACAAAACGGTTTAAACTTAAAAAATTTGCGTAAAAATATTTTTAAAAAGTTTAAAACAAATTTTGAACTGAATCGTAACAATAAGATTTTTGATGCTGTTTTTAACTTTTTTCAAAGATTGGTATAAGAAAAACTTGAATAACTGAGCTTAACCTCCCCCGATTTAGACTTGTGAGATATCATTGAAAAGGTATTTTCTCACCCTTTTTATTTCGTTGCTAATAAACTCATTCAAAGCATGAAAGAGAAAGGTAGGATGAACGAATATCCTTCAAAGTTGAATTAAGATGTGCTGGTAATTGAAAAAAAAATATTGGGACCCGAATGACTTTTTTTGCACATAAATAAAAATAGTAGGAAAATACCTTTCTACCGAGATCCCATAAGTCTAAATCAGAATAGTTTTGGCCCAGTTATTTAAGTTTTTCGTAAATCAATCTTTCAAAAAAGTAAAAAACAGCATCAAAAATCTCATTATTACGATTCCGTTGAAAAGATTTTTAAATATTTTTATGCAGAATTTTAAGCCTAATTCCTAATTCGAATTGTCATCTGAGGGGACTTTTTTCAAAAAGTTCTTTAAGAAACTATTTTTATTCATAAAAAACTCCATTTTTGGAGGTATTTTCAAATCGGTCCAGCTCGCTTAATTTTTGGTGGACGTCTTAAAATATAATACATTTTGTAATCCCGGCGGAAAAACTGCAACTTTTTTTGGTGATGCAGTCTAATGTACATACATATGTACATATGTGTGTGTGTATATTGGTTCCCAAGAGACACTGGAACAAATATTTTCAAACGCTTGAGAAAGTCGTATTTCTCAATTTGACTATCAGCATTGTTTATCATTTGAAAATGAACATTTTCTCAAATTTTTCGCAAACATTGTTTATCAATTTAAGAACGGTTTGAGAAACATTTGAGAAAAAAGTGTTTAGCATTCCGTTCTGTTCCATCAGTGTCAACATGGCACAGATGTCGAAATTCATCGGTAGTCTGCTATATCAGTTGCAAAATAGCACTTCCGCCACGCGGTCGATGTTATTCGCAATTTGTCTAATTTCAAAACAAACTATGCAACTAGTATTTTACAAGAACCGTATTTTTCTTTGTTAAACTAATTGAATAAACAAGCTATTAAATAAACTGTTAAACAGCATAAATAAAAATTCCCTTCCTATAAAAACTGCGTTTCTCTTACATGTATTATTAGCAACACTATACAAATATTTCAATGAGAGCAACTGGATTTCATTTCGTTCCGCTCCACTCACGTTTGAGAAAAAGTTGAGAATTAAACATTTCTCAATTTGAAAACAAAGGAAAATTCAATATTAAAAAAGTGCCTTTTAGTTTGAGAACGCTATCAACGGTTATTTGAGATACATTTGAGAACTAACGTTTGAGATTTGAGAAAACGACCGATTCTCAAATGCATCTCAAATTGAGATTTAACAAAAATGTTTATTGGGTTATGAGACAAAATAGATGTGTATGTAACGTAAGTTTCACTTCTCCAGTGTGGCCCAGGCGCACTTACTTTTTTTTATCAAAATTTACTTTTTTCGTAACAGTTTATATTTAAAAAAAGTAAAAAATGGACAATATTCAAAACTTTTTCGCTCATAACGATTGAATAGCTTCTACACATGCTATTATGATTCATGCTTACGAAATAATACCAAAGTACTGCACATTAAAACTAGTATATCACAAGAAAGAAAAATCTAATCGCAACAAACGAAAATTAAATTTAAAGGTAAAGAGTAAGAAATGAGTAAAAAAAA
>NW_016157396.1:290463-297733 GCF_001687245.7 Rhagoletis zephyria
TCCATTTATAAAAGCGTTGTATATTAAAAAGTTTTTTTTATATTATTTATTTTCTACTTTTTAGTCCTGTCTGAATAAAATTTTGCAATAGATATTAAAATAATTCAACGATATTAATAGAAAGGTGCACACACATGCATTTACATATGTATGTACATACAAACGAGCACCAATTAATTTTATTTAAAGAAATGGCGTGTCGTCTATTTCCGCTGTAGCAAACGTAGTACATAGGGCGACATCTAGATGTCATCTACCTCGCCCTATTCACTACAGATGTCGCCCTATGCACTATGCTTTTTTATAGGAACTTTTCAAAGCAAAGCTTTATGGTGTCGGACACACAACATTGAAAGTTTCTGGATCCACAACATTGAAAGTTTCTGGACACACAACGTTGCAAGTTGATAAAAGCGTTGTAAAAAAAGCACTAAATCTAGTGCTTAAAGCGCCAAGTTGGCAACTATGCGTTTGAATGATTTTGCGTTCGCTTTGTTACGCTCTCGCATGTATTTGTATGTGATGCTTACGCTCTTTAAGCAGGCGCTCACTCTCTGTCCATGCTTGTATATAAGCAAATTTGACATTGATCTAACTGTTGCCAACTTTGTGCCTTTCGCAATAAATTAAGTGCGTTTAGGGAATTAAAACGCGAAAATTGTTTAGTTTAGCGCCTGTTTCGTTCTTTGGTGCCCTTTTCAAGGCAATTTTATAATAAAAATAATAAAAACGTGATTCTATGGTGACATTGTATTTATTTTGTTTATTCATTTATCCGTTGACTTACACATATTTTAGCGTTTGGCCGAGCTTCTCCTCTGGATAATATGCTCCCAGATAATCCAAACGCAATATTTTCACACAGTCTCTATAACGGAATCCATAGAATATTCTGCTAATTAGCTGGGTGTGCGCATTTGTACAAAAGTAAGCAATTGCATGAAAATAAAGCCTCCAGAAAATCCAAGTAAAGTTTTGGAATTTGTTTTACGAATAAAAAAAAACATTTTGCAAATTAAATTAGTTAAATTGATTAACTGCGCATAGTTGGAAATATTTACAAGTGCCATTGCGTGAATTTTACTTCAAATGGCACTTAATTTTTTAATTCGCCNATTTACAAGTGCCATTGCGTGAATTTTACTTCAAATGGCACTTAATTTTTCAATTTGCCCAAAGTGCCAAAATGGTACTTTTNTGATGCTTACGCTCTTTAAGCAGGCGCTCACTCTCTGTCCATGCTTGTATATAAGCAAATTTGACATTGATCTAACTGTTGCCAACTTTGTGCCTTTCGCAATAAATTAAGTGCGTTTAGGGAATTAAAACGCGAAAATTGTTTAGTTTAGCGCCTGTTTCGTTCTTTGGTGCCCTTTTCAAGGCAATTTTATAATAAAAATAATAAAAACGTGATTCTATGGTGACATTATATTTATTTTGTTTATTCATTTATCCGTTGACTTACACATATTTTAGCGTTTGGCCGAGCTTCTCCTCTGGATAATATGCTCCCAGATAATCCAAACGCAATATTTTCACACAGTCTCTATAACGGAATCCATAGAATATTCTGCTAATTAGCTGGGTGTGCGCATTTGTACAAAAGTAAGCAATTGCATGAAAATAAAGCCTCCAGAAAATCCAAGTAAAGTTTTGGAATTTGTTTTACGAATAAAAAAAAACATTTTGCAAATTAAATTAGTTAAATTGATTAACTGCGCATAGTTGGAAATATTTACAAGTGCCATTGCGTGAATTTTACTTCAAATGGCACTTAATTTTTTAATTCGCCCAAAGTGCCAAAATGGTACTTTTGAAAAAAAGCCAAATTTAAATACATTTTTGTGAAATCCTTTGCGTGTACTTCTTTTTCTCAACTAAAATTTTATAATTTCTATAGTGTATACAACTGGTTTATCTTACTTTGACATTGGACTTTTGTTTTAGGAATATGAATCTAATTTTAATGCTAATGGGAAGAACTAAAGAGAATGACACCTTTTTTGGCACTTTTAATTTTCTATTTGGCACGTTTTGGCGCTTTTTTATTCTCATTATGGCACTTCATAGCTATGTTTAGTTGGCAGCCCTGTTGGCAAATCTGATCACTAGCTCACCTTCACCGAGCGCTCTTTGCTGGGTTCGGACTTAAAAATGGGAGTAAAAATCAGGTTTTCGTAGTAGATGTGCATTTCTTATCTTTATAAAAAACAATTCATCCATCCTCGAATCATTGTATTGTGAGACTAAATAAGGAGCTAAAGCGGCCTTATAACGGTCGATTTCTGTAGACTGGAAAATCGACTAGCTAAAGCACTTTCATTTTACGGTTGAGATGTCATTTACACGGATCGATTTTGGTTGAACGACAAAAATCTACTAGAAAATCGACCCGTGTAAAGGCGCCTTTATCCAGCGAGCAATTATCATTAAAGTTAAAATGCCTTGGTTAAAATTAATAACAAGTTATTTCATTCTTTCTTTACCGGGACAATTGTTACATCGGTGGGCAACGACGCAATTACAGAAGTTTAGACAGAGCAATATTTTTCGATCGAAATCGGGCGATTGTGAGGGCCTATTCACGAATTCAAGTGTATTTGCAAAGGTGCTGTAGCTCACCAATGTAACAATCGTGTCGATAAAAAGGTAAAATATAACATTTTTTATTTGAAGAGTAAATTTGTTGATGCAACAAAACGGAGTAGAGTTTCAGTTGAGCGGAGTAGAGGACTAGGTTTAAAATTATTTCGACAAAACGGAACAAATGTACTCCTATCGGAGCTAAGTCCGAACGATGGCTTACTGTGTATATGAGGAAAATTTACGCTCTTTGTTTGGTGCACAAAGTCAGTATTACCGCAGCCTAGAGCTGCAAAACTATCGATAGTGACGCCATTCGATAGTTTGAAAAACACTATCGATATTTTTNTGCCTTTCGCAATAAATTAAGTGCGTTTAGGGAATTAAAACGCGAAAATTGTTTAGTTTAGCGCCTGTTTCGTTCTTTGGTGCCCTTTTCAAGGCAATTTTATAATAAAAATAATAAAAACGTGATTCTATGGTGACATTATATTTATTTTGTTTATTCATTTATCCGTTGACTTACACATATTTTAGCGTTTGGCCGAGCTTCTCCTCTGGATAATATGCTCCCAGATAATCCAAACGCAATATTTTCACACAGTCTCTATAACGGAATCCATAGAATATTCTGCTAATTAGCTGGGTGTGCGCATTTGTACAAAAGTAAGCAATTGCATGAAAATAAAGCCTCCAGAAAATCCAAGTAAAGTTTTGGAATTTGTTTTACGAATAAAAAAAAACATTTTGCAAATTAAATTAGTTAAATTGATTAACTGCGCATAGTTGGAAATATTTACAAGTGCCATTGCGTGAATTTTACTTCAAATGGCACTTAATTTTTTAATTCGCCCAAAGTGCCAAAATGGTACTTTTGAAAAAAAGCCAAATTTAAATACATTTTTGTGAAATCCTTTGCGTGTACTTCTTTTTCTCAACTAAAATTTTATAATTTCTATAGTGTATACAACTGGTTTATCTTACTTTGACATTGGACTTTTGTTTTAGGAATATGAATCTAATTTTAATGCTAATGGGAAGAACTAAAGAGAATGACACCTTTTTTGGCACTTTTAATTTTCTATTTGGCACGTTTTGGCGCTTTTTTATTCTCATTATGGCACTTCATAGCTATGTTTAGTTGGCAGCCCTGTTGGCAAATCTGATCACTAGCTCACCTTCACCGAGCGCTCTTTGCTGGGTTCGGACTTAAAAATGGGAGTAAAAATCAGGTTTTCGTAGTAGATGTGCATTTCTTATCTTTATAAAAAACAATTCATCCATCCTCGAATCATTGTATTGTGAGACTAAATAAGGAGCTAAAGCGGCCTTATAACGGTCGATTTCTGTAGACTGGAAAATCGACTAGCTAAAGCACTTTCATTTTACGGTTGAGATGTCATTTACACGGATCGATTTTGGTTGAACGACAAAAATCTACTAGAAAATCGACCCGTGTAAAGGCGCCTTTATCCAGCGAGCAATTATCATTAAAGTTAAAATGCCTTGGTTAAAATTAATAACAAGTTATTTCATTCTTTCTTTACCGGGACAATTGTTACATCGGTGGGCAACGACGCAATTACAGAAGTTTAGACAGAGCAATATTTTTCGATCGAAATCGGGCGATTGTGAGGGCCTATTCACGAATTCAAGTGTATTTGCAAAGGTGCTGTAGCTCACCAATGTAACAATCGTGTCGATAAAAAGGTAAAATATAACATTTTTTATTTGAAGAGTAAATTTGTTGATGCAACAAAACGGAGTAGAGTTTCAGTTGAGCGGAGTAGAGGACTAGGTTTAAAATTATTTCGACAAAACGGAACAAATGTACTCCTATCGGAGCTAAGTCCGAACGATGGCTTACTGTGTATATGAGGAAAATTTACGCTCTTTGTTTGGTGCACAAAGTCAGTATTACCGCAGCCTAGAGCTGCAAAACTATCGATAGTGACGCCATTCGATAGTTTGAAAAACACTATCGATATTTTTGATAGTATCGTATACTATCGTGTTGTATATGTATGGAAACTTCAACTCCGAACAAAATGTGTATAATATATACATATGTACATATGTAAATGTAAATATTGCACATATAAAAGTATAAATATTACATCTTAAACGTGAAATTCTAAATATTTTCCTTAGTTAAGTTCATAGCGTCACTTATTTAGGTAAAGATCACGAAATTTCAATGCACCGGCACTATCGAAACTATCGCCCGAAAACAATCGATGTTTTTCAAAAAATAAAACTATCGATACTATTGATAGTTTTGCAGCTCTACCGCAGCCGTGCTGCGATGAACATGATGTCGGTGGGGATATAAATAATTTTTTTGCAACTTTTCATACCCTTCCTCCCGTAAACTGTTTTTTCTAGCCCGCGCTCGCACTTTCGCTACTGCGCGGGCAAAAAAGTGCCCATGTCTGCTGTAGGGTATCTACATAAGTAAGAATATACAAACATATGTGCATATACAAATAATCACCCTTTAAGGATAGAAAGTACTAAATTTCCGACACCAGAAATAGAATTGCGAGTGTGAGCACTTTACATTAAAAAGCTTTTGGCATGTTTCCAATGAAGCCAATTCTTTTCCCATTAAGAAGTTAGGCAACAACGTCGTAGTTGTATGACTGTTTTGGCAAGCACTAATACCCTAGTTTAGGCTGTCTGATTTTATTTATTTTTTGTTGTTAATAACAAATTGTGCTCTGAATAGATTGACATAGCATTTTCTGTTCCTTTTAATACTTCATTCAAAATTAAAAATATTAGTAAATAAGTATACCTCGGCAAACCATCTATGTATGTACTAGAGATGGGCGCGGGATAACGGGACCCGCGGGACCCACGGTACTTATTTAAAATTGGCCGGGATGGGCGGTATCGGGAAGATCTGTAAAAATAGGGCGGGCGGGACAGGACGAAAATCCTTTCCCGATAAAACCGCAACACCCGCAAATTCACAAATTCTTCCTTAAAAACGTTGTTTGAAATATGCACTTTTAATGTTTTATTGAGACGGAAACGATCAGTAAAGCAAAACAAAATATTTAAAACCTTCGATAGGTTTGCAAACCACGGCTGACACGTTGAAATCTCAACCGATCGTTTCAATCTGTTGTCCGTTTGTAGCCTGCTTTGGAAATAGATACCGGGGCCCACGGGACCCGCGGTACACAATTCTGAAAAACGTCGGGATGGGCGGGTTCGGGACTTAAAATCGAATTTCGAGATCGGGATTAAAAATTTAGTCCCGTGCCCATCTCTAGTATGTACATTTATGAGCATTTCCTGAAGAGTCAACGAACAGCATAAAACTAAAAATCCGCGTAGGCCAAACTCGTTCATGTCAATCGATGGCTACATATTTTGTGTTTCCTGTACTAAAATTATATACTAATCAGTCAATTACATACCAAGATATAACGATTTGGTAACTACTTTTACTCATATTACACATTTGTTTAAATATTCTGCTGTAGGTGGTCCCATATTCGAACTCCCTCAGACATAACTTAAAAATGATAACATAAAAGTTCGATTTTCCTTTTATTGGTCCAACATCGAAAAAGTATTTGTGAAGTGCAAAAAGAAAGTGTATTCAAAGTAAAATTTGTATGTGGATATATTAATAGAAACTTGTTTACAGAAAACAATATCCCGATTACGTCTGCATTACTTGTCAACTAGTTTCAAGTTAGATTTTTGTAGTTACCTACAAGTTTAGATTTTCGTAGTTAACTACAAGTTATATATTTTATAGGAATTCCGTAAAAAAGCTAACAACAAGTGGGTTTTCTAAGTCAACCTTTTAAATGTTAAATAGTAAACCGAAGAGAGATATGGGCAAAAAAATTTAAGTAGTATGAAAAAGTTCAGCTACACAATTTTTACTTGAGGTCTATGACCCTTATTTATGTGCCGCTTGTAAGTATACATAAATACATAGAGCGAAATGCGATTAAGTAGAGACACGCTCGTTGATGTTAAAATCAGAGATGTTAAAAATACTTTCAAGATAATTTTTCAGTACAAAATACAAATACATTAAATAAAAAGTATTTAAAATGGAAATACAAAACAATTAGAAATATTTAAATATAAAACACGTATTTTGAAAATACAAATACTGTTCGGAAAACTAGCAAATTTTAGTACACAAGTTTGCAGTTCGGTTTAATATGTAAGCGGCAAGGGGTTGGATTGAAAAAAATGTCGAAAACGTTTTTTTGAAATAAAATTGGCTTGGAAAACATTTTTTTTTTACTTACGCAATTACCACAAAATTTGTAGAAGTGTTCTTGATATGTTTGCTGCTGCTCTTCATTTTCTCGTCATCTATTGTCGATTTAGAACGTGTGTCAAGTTAGCACTACACTTTTCGAAATTGGAAAAGTTAAGTACGGCATTAATTGTAGTGTATTTGTTGTAAATTTGTTGTGGTAAGAAAAAATTTGTAGCTCTCATTTTTTAGGAAAAAATTGTATGTAGTGCTAACTTGACACCATACACCTAGTCGATAGAATTGAGGTATCCAATATGTTACTATGCCATTAATTGTAGCGTTTAACTTTAAAATTTGTTGTGGAAAGAAAAAATTTGTAGCTCTCGTTTTTTAAGAAAAAATGTTATGTAGTGCTAACTTGACACCATACACCTAGTCGATAGAATTGAG
>NW_016157396.1:301462-304004 GCF_001687245.7 Rhagoletis zephyria
TACAAATTTTTTCTTTCCACAACAAATTTTAAAGTTAAAAGCTACAATTAATGGCATAGTAACATATTGGATATGTCAATTCTATCGACTAGGTGTATGGTGTCAAGCTAGCACTACACACCATTTTTTCTTAAAAAACGAAAGCTACCAATATTTTCTTTTCACAACAAATTTTAAAGTTAAAATCTACAATTAATTCCGTTGTAACCTTTTCCATATCTCAATTCTATCGACTAGGTGTATGGTGTCAAGTTAGCACTACATGCCATATTTTCTTAAAAAACGAGAGCTACAAATTTTTTCTTTCCACAACATATTTACAACAAAAACACTACAATTAATGCCGTAGTTAACTTTTCCAATTTCGAAAAGTGTAGTGCTAACTTGACACACGTCAATTTAGACCGCATTGACTGGTTGAACCTTCAAAACCAGCTTACCCTCATGTAGTTATCGACGCTGAGCTCGAATCGTCACACACGATATTGTACTACTCGTCACGTAAAACCACATCTTTCGGATTATGCCATACGTGAACGTACTCTTTGTCCCATTCAGCTTATACTGACCGACGTATCACGTAATTTTCTTTCGTATCGTTTTAACAGTACGGTCCTGCCAAAAACAGGACGAATGGTTACCGTAAGTATAGAAATAAGAGGCTGATGATTTGCACTTATGCAACTTGCATGCCGATATGCATATACATTAGAGGGCTGCATGAATTCATTCAAAACGGCACACAGTGGTCGGAGAGGCAATGTTTTACGCGAAAAAGGCATGTTTGAAAACTGTGATAAATTAACCGGAATAAAGTTTTTCTTATTGAGAAATGTCTAACGATCTCAAAACTGATTAGGATTATCAATAATATCTGCAAAGCAAGTCGTTGAATTCCTTTTATTCAACATGAAGATGATCTTATGATTTACATGGATGATATCTTGATAGGTAGCCAAACGTTCGAGAAAATACTAGAGAAGTTGAGTCAAGTTTTAACAGCTTTGAATATTTCTTGGTCATGAGCTAACGCCAGAAGGTATATTACCTGGTAAACCCAAAACGCAAGCTGTGTCTAAGTTTTCCACACCGGCTAATGTGGCAGATATACGCAGATTTTTAGGCTTAAGTGGTTATTTTACAAAATTTGTCCCTGGATACGCTATAATCTCAGAACCACTACGAAAACTTCTGAAGAAAGACCAAAAATTTGTATGGTCGAAAGCATAAGAAGCCGCATTTGAGCAATTAAAAGCTAAGCTAATATCCCGACCAGTATTGACAGCAAGCATATCGTATCGACGCAGAGCATGAACTGCATACTGATGCAAGTGCAGTAGGTCTGGCAGCGTATTACAGCAGAGCAACTAGCGTTGACGAACAAAAGTTTCACAGCTCTGAGCTCGAGACTCTGGCTGTCGTAGAGTCTCTAGAACGTTTCCGGTATTATATCTACGGTAAAAAGATTACAGTTAAGACTGCCTGTGCCGCACTTAAAACAAAAGAAAGAAGTTATACCACGGATCGCTAGATGGTGGCTACGAATACAGGACTACGACATCGAAATAGAACATCGACCTGGAAATCGCATGGAGCACGTCGATGCTCTAAGCCGAACTCCATACGAAGAAGCACGAACAATTGAAGTGGCAGACTTGCGTACTGATAAAGCAGTAATAGATAAAGATGACTGGCTTTTTAGCATGCAGTTGTAAGACGAGCGCATATGTCAGATTGTAAACAGTATTAAAACGAACAGGAAAGTTGAAGATAAAGAATATGAACTACAGCATGGGAGACTCTTGCGAAAAGTTGACGACAAACTTCTTTGGGTCGTACCGCGAGCACTACGACATAGAGTTGTTCAAGATTGCCATACACAAGCAGGACATTTGGGTGTCGAAAAAACGTTGAAACGGTTGAAATTGTACATGTGGTTTCCACGAATGCGCAATTTTGTCAAACAATTCATTTCAGCTTGTATGGATTGTGCTTATAATAAACGTAAAGGTGGTAAAACCGAAATACAGTATCACTACGATGACATCGAACCCATATGGATCGTTTGGGTCCGTTTCCGAAGAGCTCGAAAGGAAAATAACATCTTTTGGTTATTGTCGATTCGTTTACAAAATTTCCATCGACGCGGTATTTAATCGAAGTGCTAATGGAAGCAAGTAGTTATGTTGGTATGCCATTACGTGTGGTAACGGACAGAGGTTCCGCTTTCACGTCTCGGCAATTTGAGAAGTAATGCTTACATAAAACATATCCTTACGGCAGTGCGAACACCGAGAGCAAATGGTCACGCGGAGAGAGCAAATCGCACAATTTTGTCTATGCTATTGCCGCTGAACGCTGTCGATAAGAAATGGGACGAAAACATACCTTGTGTACAGTGGTGCATAAACACTATAAGGAACAGTACCACTGGTTGCACACCTCAAGAACTTTTGAATGGTTATAAGCCACGCGATATCTTAAGCAACAGAATCATTCTGAGTTTACAAGCGAACGATGAAGCATTAAATGACGAACAGCT
>NW_016157396.1:304104-304237 GCF_001687245.7 Rhagoletis zephyria
GTACCTCAGGCATACCACGCGAGTGCTTTGCTCTGTCGGCCATTGCGACCGTTGTAGCGCCGCGAGCAAAAAGGCATACTAATGCTTTTCATAGGGGATGAATTGGCAGACTATCTCATCAACTGGTATGATG
>NW_016157396.1:304399-307610 GCF_001687245.7 Rhagoletis zephyria
TATATATATATATATATATATATATACATGGCGGAAGAGAGCCGAAAATGCTCGAAGAAACCCAGATTTTTATTACGTTAATAATTAATGCCGACTTTATTTTCATTTAGAAAGTTAATTACTGATTTTTTTCCGAATACTTTTTTATTAACTTTAAAGGAATACAAGGCATGCGAAGAGAAGCAAGTACAATGCAAAAAAATGGTGGTCCTTAAATATAAACTACCCTTTAGTTTCATGTTGAGCTTTCTTAACTTTCGTTAACTTAAAGGGTGTCGGGATGAAGTTAATTAAGTTAATTTTCATGTTTGAGAGAAGGAGATTCGTTTCAGTATTTATATTGTCTGATACCTCAAAACAGCCCTTCCCAAAGTGGGCGACGCGGCGGCCTGGGGTGCCGCTAGTGGCTAGAATATGCTAGTGGTGCGGACAAAGTTTTTAGACATTCCATACACAACGCAAGCGGTTTGATCAAACTTCAACATGNTATATATATATATATATATATATACATGGCGGAAGAGAGCCGAAAATGCTCGAAGAAACCCAGATTTGTATTACGTTAATAATTAATGCCGACTTTATTTTCATTTAAAAAGTTAATTACTGATTTTTTCCCGAATACTTTTTTATTAACTTTAAAGGAATACAAGGCATGCGAAGAGAAGCAAGTACAATGCAAAAAAATGGTGGTCCTTAAATATAAACTACCCTTTAGTTTCATGTTGAGCTTTCTTAACTTTCGTTAACTTAAAGGCGTGTCGGGATGAAGTTAATTAAGTTAATTTTCATGTTTGAGAGAAGGAGATTCGTTTCAGTATTTATATTGTCTGATACCTCAAAACAGCCCTTCCCAAAGTGGGCGACGCGGCGGCCTGGGGTGCCGCTAGTGGCTAGAATATGCTAGTGGTGCGGACAAAGTTTTTAGACANTCGTTTCAGTATTTATATTGTCTGATACCTCAAAACAGCCCTTCCCAAAGTGGGCGACGCGGCGGCCTGGGGTGCCGCTAGTGGCTAGAATATGCTAGTGGTACGGACAAAGTTTTTAGACATTCCATACACAACGCAAGCGGTTTGATCAAACTTCAACATGGCGGCCAAAAAATCAAAAAATTTTGATTTTTATTAAAATTACCTTTAGCGGCTCTTCAAACCCCATACACAACACAAATAGCTTGCAGCAAAGGGATATTTCGCTCTTAAGCGTAGTTCCCCAGTTCGTTTTGTCAACGTAAAATTGAATCAGAAAATTTTCAGAAAAATAGCTAAAAACGTACACTTTTCACAACCACTTTCGGTACTTTAGACCAAATCCGCGTTTCATCCACTTTTCTTCCCGTTTTCGCATTAATTTTCGGATATTTTGCTGGCTGGGCTGTTCTCGTAACAAGCGCAGCAGTATCGCGCACGTGTATTTATTACTTGTTCTTTGTAACTTCGCAACCACACTGTCAAAAGCGAATCAACACGATTTTAGAGGCAGTCTTCCCGTGTTAGTGAGGTACCCATTCGCAATGCAAATCGAAGATGTACGAAGTACTTTAGACTTACGCCACTTAAGACGAAATTTTTAAAGCTATCGACAAATTTGTACAGAACAATGCTTTGAAATGGAGCAAGTGTGTGGATATTTGCGATGGTTGGAAAAACGAAAGGAGCGATGTCTAGGATGAAGCAAGAGGCAGGTATTACCCGGCGACTAGATTTAAAACCCGTATTGGATGACGCTGCGAAGATAACAGAGACCTGCGAAATTAAAATACATCTCTGGTTTTTTCTAGTACGTCGAGATATTTTTTATTGGTGACAAGTATATTTTAGAATTTCTAGCAATTTGCATGCAAACACCATAAATAAACAAAGTAATCGGAAAAACATATGTAACTTCGAAATTAACGCTATGAAAATTGATAACAGCCGGTTTCACTAGCAATTTCCATACAGAATTAAAAAAATTAAAATCATTTATCACTTAAAATGCTTTCGTGAAATCGGCTGTAACAATTATTTTCTTAGCGTTATCGGGCACCAGCGTTAACTTGGAAGGTTTAGAAAAAAAAAATATTGTCGAATATTTTCCCAACATTGACTCTGAGGATGGCTTCAGCTGGATAACAAACCCGTTTCGAAAACCTTCTGGTCATCAGTGAAGACAGCACTTTTATTATTAAATACTACGAAGTGAGCCAAGAGAGTTCAGGATGTACNTCGAAAACCTTCTGGTCATCAGTGAAGACAGCACTTTTATTATTAAATACTACGAAGGGAGCCAAGAGAGTTCAGGATGTACGTGTATGCAGGAAACACTGCTGTTGGCAAGATTGCATTAAAAATACTAGTGACTTTTAGGTCCTTTTTATGGGTTGCATTCGATTTTCGATCTTCGCTGATTATGAGCTATGCAACCGTGTTGAAATTTCCGTTGTATAATTTTGCATTTGTTTTTTTACTTTATGGCGGCTAGACCNACTGCTGTTGGCAAGATTGCATTAAAAATACTAGTGACTTTTAGGACCTTTTTATGGGTTGCATTCGATTTTCGATCTTCGCTGATTATGAGCTATGCAACCGTGTTGAAATTTTCGTTGTATAATTTTGCATTTGTTTTTTTACTTTATGGCGGCTAGACCCTAATTTTAAACAATTTTTATTGATTTCATGCAGTTCTAACGTCGTGAATATTAAACACGTGCTCGAAAGACTAGTGAAAGATCATCCCAATACTCAGTTGGCACGATCTCTGAGAACAAAATCGTATGCTGTTGATAGTCTTAAAATATTTGAAATATATGTTATTATCAGGGAACGGATTTTTAGGACCTAAAAACCTATAAAAAAGGCAAAATAAAGTAACGAAATAGGCTGGAAAAGGCAAAATAAAATAGCGAAAAAGGCAGGAAAAGGCACTAGGTATTGGAAAAAAGGCAAAAAAAGGCAAAACAAAATAGCGAAAAAGGCAGGAAAAGACAAAAAAAAAGGTATTGCAAAAAAGGCAAAATAAGGCACTAAAAAACACAGAAAATACGAAGAACAATCAAAAAATATATTTATTTTAGAAATTTTTATATTAAAAGTAAAAAGAGAAAAACTATGAACTAGTTTCATTATATGAAAAATTTGTACTTTTAATCTTTGACTATTTTATCCTTTCGAGTTTCTAACTCATAAAACTTTAATCTGTATAGTTGTAGTAACATTGAACCACAAGA
>NW_016157396.1:310294-317713 GCF_001687245.7 Rhagoletis zephyria
CCGTTCCCTGGTTATTATATATATTGGCTCACAAACGCCCTTTAGACAGTCGGAAGGTTTTAATAAATCTTTAGACAAATTTCATAAATATATTTCATGTCAAAATATATTCGAAAGACTACACTTAAACCCTCTTAAACATTTTCTACTCCTGGCCAGTTTACCAAGCTCTCATCCTCTGACGAATCGTTGAACCAGAACTCCGTTGTACTCATTTTTACCACGTTTTTATAAACTCGCTTTCTTTTTTATTTCATTTTAATTTGCACAAATTTACATACATATCTATAAGCACACTATTTTGTTTTCTCGATTTGTAAACAAAACTTCTCAGCGGTGAAAAATAGTACTATTGTAAACTACCTAACCGAGCGAAATTCACAATAGCGCTATTCTTCATCGAATGAGCATCATAATAATAATAGATACGCGCTTACACATATGTTTGGCCGATCTTCGCCTCCGATTTGTGGCGTACGCCTTGATGTTGTCACACACAGTTTTACGCCGACTCCGAACTCATGGCAGCAATGCACTCGGAGATTTGCCATTGCCTGCCGAGGGACGACCGCTGTTAAGAAAAAACCTTTTTTCTATATTTTTTTGCGATGTTGCTTTGACCAGGGCTTGAACCCAGGTGCTGCGGAGTGAAAGCGCGCACTGCTTACCACTACACCAAGCGGCCGACATAATACCAAATGAAAATTCGTTCGATCAGCACCTTCGACGCCAGTCGAATGCAACTCATAATAGGGGCCTTACTTTTACATTTCTATGTGAGACTGCATTTTTAACAAATGCTTACATAAAAAAGTAATAATTTGAGCAAAAAACAAAACCGATTTCAATTCCCGTCTAAGAATTTAAGATTATCGTTAATCAATTCACAATCCAATGATCGGATTTAAACCAAATTAGACCACCTGTCAGGTAACACCTTTCCTTTAAAAAAGAATTATAGTAATCGGTTAACGTGGTCCAAAGTTATGCGGTAACGTACATAGAAAAAAATAATAAAAAAATGTTCCGACGAATTGATAACCTTCTTTTTGTGAAGTCGGTTAAAAACAAATACACCAGCAAGCCTTCAGCGTCAAATGATTTCAGGGTAAAATTGTCAAAGCCCCCAATAAATTTAAAGGAAATAATGCAATCATCAAAGCAATTTCAGTCCTGACTTTCAAGCTAAAGGAGCATAAAGTTTGCATTGTGTTTTCTTGTTTTCGTGGACATTTGAAGAGTAGGGGTGCCGCGAATTTTTTTTAGCACAACAAGGGTGCCGAGGTGAAAAAAGTTTGGGAACCCCTGCCTCAGAATAAGTATGACCCAGATATAATCGAAAATCTGCGAAACCTGAGAAAAAAAAATGTTCCCTTGGTTCCCGATTTAAATATAGGGGCCTACTGATTTTTTAGTCCTGGGTCCGAGTCTCGACAGCCCTAGCCATAGAGATTGCAAAAAGAACGAAAAAAATTCTGGAATTCAAGTGAAGGAGTACAAGAGTCTCCCGGTCTAAATTCTGAATACACACTGACATTTTCTAAGTATATTACTCGGAAATTGTACAGGATTCAATAAAGCACCTCCCACAAGTTCGATGAGTTGATATAAACCCCAATCACACTTTTTTTTTTATATTCCTTCGCTCCACTTTGTTAGTGATTTATACAGTGAAACATTTTTGCTGAAAAACTAGCGATGCATCGAGTTTTTTCGCCATAGCTTTACCACGTTTTTCATTTTAAATATCATAAATTGTTTATAATGACTATTGCTCAGATTTTAAAATCAAAATATCAAGGTAAATTGTACGAGTCTAGAAAAAATTATTTTCTAATTTTTAGCTCATTTATAGAGATGCGGTAGATTAAAACTTATTTGAATTTTTCCCACTTTTTAGTGTAGTCTATATAAAATTTAGCAACAGATATTCTAATCTTGTAGATAGGGCCTTTCTATATGAAGGTAACGATATGTATGTAGGTACTTATGTTAATGAAAGACAAAGACGTCCATCATGTGCAAATGATCCTGGCTTATTGGTCCGATTAGATTTAATTTCAATTTTGTATGTGAAATTAATGATTTTTAATATATTTATTTAAAAAACTACATATGACTACTAATTTCAATTATGTATTAGATTTTTACCTGCACTTGGAACATGGTCACCGAATCATCCAGCATCTGTATGCGAACAGTTAGTTTCTTTCCACCACGATGTCTTGGTGTTGATGGAGTACCATCGACTCCTGATGGTGTACTCAGCGAGTGAGTGATACGTCCGCCCGGCACTCCTATGCCAATATCCACACCACCGCCAACACTAACACCACCTCCGCTCACGCCGCCACTTCGCGTCGCTGTACCCATGTCGGCTAATGACATTTTATAGACCAAAATGTTTATAGTTTTCCAACGTCGTTTTATTTGCTTTTGATTCTGGCCTTCTTTCGAACTACGCGATTATGCAAAGCAATTTTCGATATTACTCTCGTTTACAACATGCAGTTTTGTTTTGCTTTTTATTTAAAAATTTTATTGCCTATGACTTTAGTTGAATAGATTAGGTTTAAATTGATCTAGTAGAGTAGCATTAACATACATATGATTATTATAATTCCGCTTATAGCCTTACAACGCCTAATTATAATCACACAATAATTATAAAAACAAAAATGTTTAGGGTTCCTATTACTACTAGTATTAACTTTTAAAGAAATCAGTTATTTTACAATCATTTGTCTACTTATTGCACCTTTTCGTCACATCTGGTTCGCGTTATTTACACCTTTACTTCTTTTCATTGCTCGAACTCTCTTAGTTTATTTCGGCTGCGTTGATTTTTTCTGTTTTTGTTTGTTTAATTTGNCTTTTCGTCACATCTGGTTCGCGTTATTTACACCTTTACTTCTTTTCATTACTCGAACTCTCTTAGTTTATTTCGGCTGCGTTGATTTTTTCTGTTTTTGTTTGTTTAATTTCGAATGAATGTGGGCGTACTTCGAATTCGATCAGAGTCGATTGGCTGGGGTTTAAGTCGTTTGATTATTCGTTTTTGTACAACTGTATATTTCTTATGGTTGCTGGTGCTTTATTTGCTTTACTGTAAGCATTTTGTGTTTTAAAATCGGGTCGATATACTCGTAGCCACTGTCTGTTTTCGGTGTCAAACCATTTATTATTCATTAGAAGAGCTGTTTTTAAACTTTTCGCTTTTCAAGTTAGAATCTTAATAAAGTTAACATATTGTATGTACATGATTTAAAATCAAATCTTTGGTGCTGCGATGCGACTATCTAGTTTTGCTATTTATCATAGCTGCTTTAGTGTGTCGAGTTTGGAGGAGCTTACAATCTGCAAAGAAAGAAAAGAGAACTCTTAAGATTTTACCACATCAAGAAACAATGAATAAGCAGCGCAGAAATATAAACAATTTCCCGATTTTGGTAGAATTTAAATTTCTCGGGGGAATCGGGGAATAGTTTTAAATTTTTGGGGAAATTCAATATGCAATCGATTTTAATTAGAATAGAATAACAACTTGTAATAACAACCTCTCATTACGGTGTTACGGATTAAAAACATAACGTAATTGCCTCATGCAACCGTGTGGATATTAAAGTAAGTGCAGCCGTGCATAGTGACACTTCCCACTTGGCGTTTACATTTGACACTATCATTTCTCATTTCATTTTCGACGCCAAGCCAACGTCTGGCAAGGTTTTGGGTAGTCCAATTAAAGTAAGTATTTATCAATACATAGAGAACTTTTCCAAATTATTAAAAAAACTGCAATCAGAAATTAAAATAAAACCCCTCCTGATTGTAGTGCGACTTGTAGGCAATTACAAAAATTTCATCAAGAATATTCTAAAGCGAAGATCAAACGGTTTGTACATCTGTATAGATTTGTACATTTTAGCAGTCACAGAGTTTTGTTCGTTAGAAATTTGAGTTCAGTTATATGAAAGAATTTCCGAACAGCACTACTCTGTACCTGGCAAAATGTACAAACCTGTACAGATATACAATTGACCGATATACATATCTACATATATGATAGATATGCTTTACGAAATATACTCAGAAGTATTAGTTTTATATATTATTAAAAAATACTGCTCTTTTTATTTATCTTCTACTTATCTTTTTTTAATGAGAATGAAGTTCTGTTTGGGCAGATCACAATTACATTAAACTACATTGGAATAATAATTTGCACTTGTAATATTACTTTAGTACATTTAATACCTTTTTTGAATAGTTCAAATGAATTTACTGTACATACTTTAGTGCCGAATTTNTTGGAATAATAATTTGCACTTGTAATATTACTTTAGTACATTTAATACCTTTTTTGAATAGTTCAAATGAATTTCGCACTGTACATACTTTAGTGCCGAATTCGATGTGTATGACAACCCCATGAACTTATGACGTTACTGTAACCAGGGATCATTCAAGTTATTTCAAATAAAGAATATATTTTCATTCATTGTCATGATATTTCGAATAAAATTTATTCTTCATTCATGTAATTTTCGAATGATGAATGCATTTTTATTCTTCATTCAAGTGAATGAATGTACTCGTTGTTAAAAATTTCGTGATGATGAATGAAAATTTATTCTTCATTCGAACCACAGCCAGTTACACTCGTTTATTTTCGCTATAGCTAATAACACTGTAGGTAAATTTTAAAGTTTTGAAATATCACAGCTAGACGACCAAACACATAAACCTAATTTTGGCCTCTAGATTACGATGGTGTTTTCAGAAAATCCGTATCACGTCAAAATTTTGAGATGTTTAGGAGGGAAGTTTTAGAGCTCTGAAAGTGAATTTTTCGTTGTTTATAACACTGTGCTCAAGTTTTGAACCTTTTTTCTGGGAAAAGGTTTATTAGCTGAACTTCCTTGACTGGGATCTTTTAAATTCAATGGCTTCCCCCGTTTTGACAGATCGACTCCGGTTTTCGAGATAACGGTACTTGAACATTTGCTTCAATTTCAGTTTTTTTGTTAATGATTCCCTCAGTTTTACACAGAGAAATTTACGTTTTCAAATTTGTTTGGAACGTTTTATTTTTATAAACGTTTTGACCCAGGTTTCGCACCTATTATTTATTTAAGTTTCTAGAACGAAAATTCTCAATTCAATTTCCAAAATCCATGTTTTTGTTTTTGATACGCAAATTTTTAAATCGTTTTTAAAAACGATCGTTTGATAACTCAATATGCGCATGTTCAAATTAAATCCGAAAAAGTTTTTTCTTCATTTTAAAAATATGCGTTTTCAAATATGATATTCAAATTTTATTTTTATTAAATCATAAGTCATTTGGTATATACATACATTGTCAAAAATATATTGATATATACTTATAAGTAAATTACAAAACTTAATAAATAAAATACAGATGTTTTACATACATCTATATTAATAAAAATGTTGTGTTCGTATGTCACGGTCGTCAAAACTCGAGAACGGCTGACCCGATTTGAATAATTTTTTTTTTGTATTGTTCGGTATAATACCAGAACCAATGATATCGCATAAATTGGAGGGTTGCCACCTATTTGAAAATTTTTAAACCCAATTATATTGACAAAATAAATTAATTATTACAATATGGGTATCAAATTAAAGAGGTTTGAGAAAAATGACTGATGGAAATATTTTTGAGGAGGGTTGCCACCTAATTTAAAATTTTAACTCAGTTAAGTTGATTAAGTAAATGAAATATTGCAATGTGGGTATCAAATTAAGAAGTGTTAAGAAGGCTTCTAGCCGAAAATATGTGTGATTAGGGTTGCCACCTGTTTGAAAGTTTAACTAAATTACGCTGAGAAAATAAATTAAATATTACAATATTGGTATCAAATTAAAGAGGTTTAAGAAAGATAACTGTTGGAAATATTTGTGTGGAGGGTTGCCACCCATTTTAAAATTTTAACTCAGTTAAATTGATAAAGTAAATGAAATATTGCTATGTGGGTATCAAACTAAAGAGTTTTAAAAAGGCTTACAGTCAAAAATATTATAAAGAAGGGTTGCCACCTGTTAAAAAATTTGGCACAATTTAATTGATAAACTAAATGATATATTACAATATAGATATTAAATTTTTAAGAGGTTTAAGAAAGATAACTGCTAGAAATATTTTTGAGTAAAATTGCCACATCTTTGAAAATTTAAATTCAGTTATTTTGTTAAAATAAATGAAATACGGTAATTTTGGTATCAAACTTTAGATTTTTAAGAAGGCTTACAGCCGAAAATATGGTTGAAGAGGGTTGTCACCTGTTTGAAAATTTAACCCAGTTTAATTGATATACATAGGTATCAAATTAAAAAGGAGTAAGAAGGAAGACTTTTGGAAATACTTTTGAGGAGGTTTGCCACCTATTTGAAAATTTTAACTCAGTTAAATTGATTAAACAAATGAAATATTGCAATGAGGGTATCAAACTAAAGAGTTTTTAAAAGACCTACATAGAAAATATGTTTGAGGAGGGTTGCCACCTGTTTAAAAATTTAACTCAATTAAATTGGTAAAATACATGAAATGTTACAATATCGGTACCAAACTAAGGCATTTGAGAAATCTTGATTTAGAAATCTACATCTATATATATAAAAATGTTGTGTTCGTTTGTCACGGTCATCAAAACTGAGAACCGCTGAACTGATTTAATATTTTTTTTTTTGTATTGCTCGGTATGATACCAGGATCAATTATACTACAAAAATTTGGAGAGCTGCCACCTTTTTGAAAATTTTTAAATCCGGTTATATTGATAAAATAAATGAAATACAGTTAAGTTCAGATATAACGACCTCGCTTATAGCGACATTCCGGTTACAACGACGAAATTTCAATACATGTTTGGTTTTACGTGAAAAACACCAAAAATTCCTCCGTTTATAACAACTTCGTCTATAACGACCATTCCGGAACCGTTATGTTTGGAATTTTTGGCAAAAAATTTTGTATGTATTCACCATTCGATCGTTGCTATTCTCATTTAAAGTCTTTCTTTTCAACGTTGCGGTTGTCGCGAGAACAAGTGAATAACTTATAGCACAACTGTACCAAAACATACAAAACATAAGGTAAGAAACTATTTAATCATAGACTGTGCGTAAGTAGGTCCTAAAAAGCTTGTGTGTATGTTTGTATTACAATTTACTCATAATAGAGTTATGGCAACAAAGAAGCGTAAAACATTTACCATTGAAGAAAAAGCTGCGATAATTTGGAGGCTGGAAGCTGGTGAGTCGAACGCTGAAATGGCAAAGGAATTCAATGTTCCGCATTCATCAATAAGCACGATCCTGAAAAACAAAGACATTGTTCGGAAAAGATTTGAAGAGAACTCTTTGAAACTTAAAAGAGTCCGACCTTCCTCACAT
>NW_016157396.1:321105-323507 GCF_001687245.7 Rhagoletis zephyria
CTTCGTCTGGAATTGCTGCGACATTGTTACCAGGTGAGCTGGCATTGAACATATAAATCATCGAAACTCCCACGTAAAATATTTCCAGAGCAACCGGTATAGAAAAAGTATTACAAAAATTTAATTTCATTGTTTGGGATGAGTGCACCATGGCACATAAAAAATCGCTTGAGGTCCTTGATCAATTGTTGCGAGATTTGCGTGGAAACGTTCAACCATTCGAAAATGCATTGATATTGGTCGCAGGAGACTTTATGCAAACATTGTCTGTAGTTTCTCGATTAAGGAGAACTGATCGAAAGAATGTTTATTTATTAGAAAATTAATTACAGGAATCAGGATTGGCTCAGTTAACGGGCTATTCTTGCTGCGAAGAATAAGGATGTCTATCAACTAAATAATAGTGGTATTGAAAACAGTCGTTGCTTGAGCTGATCAGCTCTTTTACCAGACTGCCACTCCACTTGCTCACTTTGGTGAATACCACTAATGTTATTCAATCCAGCATTCAACGTGAGGAAATAGCATATACGTCGATAAACACCGTTATGGAAAAAGACCATCCAACGAAATTTTTGAACTCGATTGATCTTCCAGGGAGACCCCACAACCTGAAATTAAAAATAGGTGTGCCAACTATCATGTTGTGGAATATTAATCAGCCAAATCTTTGCAACGGCACGCGACTGGCACTTAAGAAATTGATGAAGAAAGTAGTGTAAAGATTTTAACGTGGCCTTTCAAAGGTGAAGAATTCCCATGATTCCGACCGATACACCATTTCAATTTAAATGATTGCAACTCCCAATTCGATTGACATTCGGAAACACAATCAATAATGCTCCAGGTCGAACTTTGGGTGTCAGCAAACCAGATATCCTTGATATCTATGCAGCCAATGGAAAAACAACAAATATAATAATTTATCATCTATATAACAGGACTATGCCACAGCAAAGCGTGGCAGGGTACAGCTAGTATATATATACATTACACTGCATCACCAAAAAAGTTGCGTTTTTTCCGCCGGGATTAAAAAATTTATTATATTTTGAGACTTCCGCCAAAATATTTTGGAAAAATATAAAGATTTACGTAAGCTGGACCGATTGGAAATTCCCACGACAGCCGGTTCTACGTACGAGAATGACTCGGGTTTTACCCGACCAAGGGCTGTTGTTTCGGCAATCTAACCCCGTTTAGGTCGGCGAAGTATCTCAGAAGTTGTTCGTCCATAGGGCTACATTCGCTACGTTTTCTTCTACTCAAGGCTGGCATCGAGTCAAACTCAGGGAAACCTACACCTGCTGTGTATGCCAGAGACGACTACACCACAACTCCACCTCAGTCAAGTGCAATGTTTGCGAGGGATGGAGTCACCTCAGAGTCTGCTGAGGACTACGAACACATAGTCAGTGGACCACGTCGTTTGTGGCCCCCTGCTGCTCAAACAGAGCAGCCTCCACGGCTAACCCCATTCAACCTGAGCAGTCCCACACAAACACCACAGCACAAGAACATAACACAATAGACCACACCACAACCGCGACAGACCACAGAACACACACAACCGCACCACCACCCACACGCCGCCGCCAACAACTCTTGGTTCCTCCTACAATCTGCACGGTATGTCAGACCAGGATATTCGGTAATATGACATCAGTCAAGTGCAACACCTGCCTTGGCTGGTGCCACTTTAGGGCATGTTCAGGTCTGCGCACCACGCGTGACTGGACGAGGAACTTCGAGGGCCCGTGTTGCGCAGCACGGTCGCAAAACGCAACCGCGACGCCACCCACCACCACCACAGGGCGGCAACCACCTCAGCAGCGCACACAGCCAATGGCGACACGACCACACACACATCTTTCACACCCCGCATTTCCACACTTCACCCGAACCACATGAAGCTCCTTCAATTTAACTGCAACGGGATTCAGAGCAAGATCGAGGAGATAACCGTGTTTATGGGAAGGCATGGTATACTGATAGCTGCGGTCCAAGAGACGAAGTTGCACAGCAATTCAACATTGTTGAATTGTGCCGGGTACAACATGCACCGTCGAGATCGCGAGCGAGATAATGGTGGTTGCTTAGCGTTCATCACGCCTCACACCGTGCAGTATCGTCTTATCGAAGCAGTATCGACCGCAGGGATACCACCCTAGAATGTCAGGGCATTGCTATCCGGTCAGGCGATGTTGAGCTCGAAATAATCAACGTTTATATACCCCCTGTCACCTGCTGCCCGGCAGGATATCACCCTGACATAGGTGCGCTCCTCAGAGGTGAAACCCGAATGGTAGTAGGTGACTTTAATCTCGATCGATAAAACATCCGACTTTGCTTCCGCGGAACATCGAACCTATATCAACTTCTCCAAAGCTGATTGGATAGGC
>NW_016157397.1:0-171370 GCF_001687245.7 Rhagoletis zephyria
TTGCGATTGCTCCCGGAGTCATCGCGGATTAGTCGCATTTTTTGCAGGGGATGTTTAATACGCTAAATATATTTATTTATGCAATATTGGTCGTGCAACGAACATCTGTCCATTTGTATGTATTTATTTACATATTTTATTTGTAATTAATTAAATTATCTATTCTGATTTGCTTCTACCGCCCGTCTGGTATGCTGGAGAAGCTGATTCTTTAAGTTGCAAGCGGTGTGACCAAGTGTTGTCTAATCACTTTGAAATCTATTAATTGTTGGTATGGCAAGTTTGGAGAGCATATCCTGTGAGCTGTTTGAACCATCTTCTTATTGGCTGATATTGTATTTTACAAGCATGTAACTTTTCCTGTGGTATTTGGTAACATTTCTTTGAATTTATTAACAGCAATTTGAAAATTCTACGTACACGGTACACCTATGTAAAAAAAAAAATTTTATCTTAAAAGTTTGTTTTCAAATTTTTTAACTTTTTAATCAGAATTTCTAGAAAAATTCTGCGTATTCTTTGTATTCACCCCAATTCAATTTTAGTGTTATAATATGCAAAATTTCAAGTGGCAAAAAAATAGATTTCGTTCATTCTCAAAAATCAACACGATATTTTAGCCAATTGAAACTGGCTCGTTATTATACTAAAATTGAATAGGCTGGAAAACTGCATACCCAGAATTTTTCTAAGAACTCTGATTAAAAATAATTTGATAAGGAATTTTTGTTTTTGTGACTACTGTACAAAGTTTGAAATGATGATTTATAGCTGTATTTATGTTATGAGTTAGACCTTTATAAAAAATTATTAAACATTAAATAAACAAAAGAAAAATAACCAAACTTTTCAAAATTTTTTGTTTCTATTATTTTTTCCACCACTGTATGCGCATATAAAACATGCTACTATATCTATTATTTAACTATATACAATTAAATTTTTTAAAGCCTAAAGCAATAAAAATAAAATTCTCCCAAACAATTGTTAGTCATGCCAAAACGAAGCAGCAACAACTAAATAGAAATTACTAATTGTCCAACAAATGACGTCATTCAGCTAATAACCGCTTGAAGCAACATTACAAAAACAAACAAAAATATATGTAAATGGGAAAAACGCTAAATAGTATGCGTTTAAAAGCTTACATTAATTAATAAATATGCATGTACATATGTATGTGCTTAGGTACTCACATAAGTTTGCAAACATCTGTACAAATATTGTGAAATGCGGTACACCAATTTTTTTTTTTTTTTATTTAAGCGTAAAACAAAACAATTTACCACCGCGACTGCGGGGAGTTTTTATTTTCATTCATTGGAACGCTTTAAATTTTTTTCCAATTAAAAATTCGTGAATGATACCAGCTAAACACGTTCGTATGCGATGAATAATTTTAATATCAACATACATATGTACATATGTATATATACATACGTATACCTATGTATATTTGTACGAGTACATACTATGTATACATATGTATTTATGTGTTTACATATTTATATGCATCCATATGGGGATATAGATACTTACATACATTTGTAGTGATAATATTTATTTGGTAGCAATATTTTAATTCCGCTTTATTGATTTTTTTCTTATATTTTTGTACCATCTTAGGGATGTACTTAAGTATACATAGATAGCCCAATGATTTTCTGAAAACCCCAAGCCTGCCACATTTTTGCAAACGAATTCATTAATAAGTTAAATTAGATATTAAAATATTGACACTTTTTTTTTTAAAAGGTTACCATCTATTTAGAAATTCAAAATCAATTTCAATTAAATTGAGCTAAATGAAAAATTGCTTAATAAGAGAGTGTCAAACAAGAGGTGCAGGAAAGCTATATTTCGAAAATATTTTTGAAAAGGGTTGCCATCTGTTTGGATATTCAAAATCAATTCATTAACGAGTTAAATACAATATTTTATTATGAGTATCAAACGAAAGCGGTTAAGAAAATATTTTTGAATTGGGGTTGCCACCTGTTAGGAAATACAAATCTAATTTAATTAACAGGTCAAATGAACAATTTTAATATGGGTGCCAAGCGAAAGGTTTAATGAGTTTTCTTGCGAAAATATTTTTGAACAGCGTTGCCACCTATTTAGTTATTTCAAATCACTTTAATTGATAAGTTTATTGGAAAATTTTAATACTTTTCGCCAAACTATATTTCATAATAGTGCCAGGCTCTTTGCATTGCATCCGGCACTTAACCAGCTCAAACCACTTGCCTAGTCTACTGAAACGTCAAGACAAATTGTACGCCAGAAACACTCTCTTTGTGAGGTTTCTTAAGGTTAAAGGGATAGATAACAAATTTCAATAAGAAAGGGCCGCGTCGGCTATTAACAGACATTTGCAATCTCTTCTTCAAACTGTGACAGATGCATGTCTGATACATATGTATATGTTCAAGTCTGTACTTTCTTAGACATAATCATGCATTGCTTACTCTGATTCAAAGATTCTACTTTCTTTTACTAAGCTGGCAGCTTCTTGCATTGTACGTACTTGGCTATTGTGAAAGCATTAAGAAGAGTTTAAGGTAAAGCAGCAAAGCAAACGACAACAAGCAATTAAAAATTTTTGCAAAATATGTATGTATGAGTGTAGTTATGAATAGGTACTAGAAAAATATATGTATAACCATTTATGAAGATAACAGTTTATTACAACTTTTGAGTGGTCAACAAACACTTTTCCTATTTAAAGTTCGTTGAGGAAAGTCTGCAAATTCAATACTAAACGAGACTTGTATGTATGTATGTAGTAAGTATAATTGTATATAGTGGGGAATCTTAATTGCTATTAAATAGCATGCGATGATGAAGCGATAAGAATAATGAAAGCAATCTGTGGCCAATGCACCGTCGTCCGCCTTGGACTTTACTCGTTTGTAACGCTGTCGCGCGAGCTACAAAAAAGGAAATTGCAGTTTAGCAGAAAAAGTGTTTGATTACTTGATTGTGGCATGGCATATTGATATAGGTAATGAACAAAAAAAAAAACAACAAGAGTTGAATGCATTGCGTGCAAGAATGTGGAATGATACTTAAAATCTTTGATATTCGTAATAGACACTTCTGATTGAGCGACTGACTGCTAAGTCCGGGATTTTTTTTTTTTCTAAAAACTGGTAATTTTTTAATCTTTATGATCAAGGAGTGTTCTCACTGACCGATTTAAAATTATTGGCATGTAAAATAATAATCAAGATGCTAAGCTTCTTTTGTATATTTTTTAAACAAACAAAGAACATTCAAGTAAGTATGCCTTACTTTCCTGTGATTGCTAACTGTTCCTAAGTTCTGGAACCCAGACTAGTAATTTGAGTAAAGTGCTGCTCTTTTAATGTTTCTGTTGTAGATATTCACGACAAAGAAAGACAGTACTTGTATAGTCTCATGAAGCCAAATATCTTGGAGTAACCCTTAATAAGAAGAAGCTGAGTTGGAACTTCCATTGTAGAAGACTTTACATGGGCTCTGGCTTCTTCCTCGGTTACAAGATCAATGAGAACTTTTTCAACCGCGGCTCTGTATTCACTTCTATAATGGACTCTGCTTCATAAGTATTTGGTTCAAGTGGCTAGATTCTAGATATATACCTTGATACACAGATCGGCTCTGCATGAAAGATGGAGAAAGTTCGCTCAGCAATCCATGAACGGGTCTGAAAATCGTTTTCTTAGTTATCGTAACAGACAATAAAGCCGCCATCTTCAAAGGGTTGATCATCCCCAGGCTCGTAACTTTTTAACTTTTCTCAGCATGAAACAAGTTAACACTGTGCTGAGAACAAGACATTGCGGTTTCGGAGGGAGGAAGCTCACAAACGAACTAACGAGATAAAGCCCACTAATTCTTCTGCTAAGATCGAAACCCTTTCTGGATTCAAATTGCTTTCTTAAATACAACGGATTGCTCTGCCCTCCAAGACGGTATGCCGACATTGCTTTGCGGGCCACGAGATGTCGGCACACATTCTGTGGGACAGTAGCGTTCGGCATATAAAGACTTATTCACCGGTTTCTAATGAGTATCCCTTTGTATGTACTATAATATAATACGCCCTAAAGGCCGTCTGTTCTCCGCGTCTCTCGACATTTGGTTCCAGCTCAGTTAATTTTCCTCAGCGGACAGTGAGAGTCGCTTTTTTGACGGAACATTACCACTTCTCTTTTGCTCGGACCGACAATAACACCACTTTTCGAAGCCGAAGAGTGTATTCTGAACAGAGCTCCATTTAGTTGAGAGAAAGAGACGTGAAACTGCCACAATTCATCATATGCATATGCGATTATCCTCCTCCTTTATTGAGTACGAGTAGAATATTGTTCAATGCCACAACCCAGAGCAACCTATATAAAACTCTTCCTCGAAGAGTGCTCCTATATGCAAAGCAGTTTAGTATTACCGCACTACTGATTTATATTAGAGTTATATTTTTTAACATAAACTGAATACAGCCTTAAAAAGGGTTTAGTATGATATGTTTAGGGTGATTGACTTGGTTTTCCAAAGCGATTTTTATCGGTTTTACCCAAGGTTTTTTGGTTTTTTTTTTGTAAATCGTGTTTATCGAATATCCAATGATCCTAGGTTTTGTTATCAAATCACCCGGTACTACATAGAGGGAAATATTATATTTATATAACTAAATCTTAAATTAAATGTATATACATACATTAGGGCGGGTCAATTTGTATGGGAGATTTTTTTTTACTATGAGCGTATAGAACAGGATTCTTCGTGTGATTATAAACATAAACAAATTTGCCGAAGAAACCATGGGTCAAAAATAATTTGGAGTTTGCCAAATTGCAAAAATTTTCACTTTTTCTTCGAAAAAATGGTTTATGTCAATACTAAGTTATATTTTGTGAATCCCTATCCATGCTCACGAACTAGACATCAATCATATTTAAATTGAAAAGCAAATTTTAGTGATCGGTTTCACAAATTCTGACTCAGTTTTACTTAATTTTTGGTTTTAATTTCTGACTAAGTGTTACGCAAACACGAAAAATTAAAACAAATAGCCGGTCTAGCCAGATTTTTCTGTATTGAAAAATTTTTAAACAGTTTTTTTAAAATTGGGTTTTCCAAATAACTGCGTCACCGGTTTTGGAAAAAGTCGAATAATCGAACACCCTAGTATGATACAAAACGCTTCACCGTTTTAAGTTTCTACTTTTTTAGTTTCTGTATTTTTATAAAGTTATATATTGAAAGAATTAAAAATATTTTGAGGCTATTTTGAATAACCAAAACACATATTTTGATCAGTGTAAAATGTATGTATGCCATAAGGAAACCTTACGACACTTTGTGAATCCTCTCTTTATTTATATACATATATACATTATTCGTACTACTAATAAATATCGTTATTTTTTTATCTTACCAGCAGCTTCCAGATTAGCAGTGGCACATTGCTTTTGTTCCAACAAAGACAATACTGAAAATATAAAAAGATTTGTCTATAAGTATTTATTTAGCTAAAAAAACATCTTTTCATTAACATCTTTTATAAATTAACAAAAATGTAAATAAAATCTTTTCAACACCTTTATTGAGCCTGAGGCCATTTCTAGTGAAAAGGTGATTTTCTTTGCATTTGATGATTTTTATATCTCAGCCAGAGTATGTATATAGGTGGGGGTAGATACGCCCGGTGCTTTCTCACAGAGTAAAGTATTTAAGAAAAGTTCCCTAACTTCGACAATTTTTATGCGATTGTAATAAATGAGGTATCAGTTTATTTGAAAATAAATTTAATTTTAGATAGTACTACATATTTTGAACTTGTGGAAATAAGTGATGGTCAAAATTAAAAAAATAAAACTGAGAAGAAATTTTATTTCTTTATTTGCCCGATGAATACTTCCAGCAATCTAAGTCGAAGAAAAGATTATTTTACATTATTTTAAAGGCCTATGACCTCTAAATGATTTTTAAAAAATCTGTAAAAATAGGCAATAAAAGGAAGGAAATTAGGGGGTAGGGTCTTGAAATTTCAAAAAAAGTAAAAATTTCGATGGGCACCCTAATGTACCGTACCGCAAAAAAAAATTTGCCATACACCCCTGTTTGCGAGGCAATTTCGCATTTTTTTTTTCTTTTTTTACGAACGATACTTACAGTCGGATTTTAAAGTGCGATATATCGAGATTTTTGTTCGAGGAACCAATTTTTGGTTCCAAAGCTCATTGACCTCACGTACATACATACATATGTACCCCGTTTTAGCACTAAACCGCCAGATCACAGTTCTTGTCACCCTAATGTGTATATGCATGTATGAATAGGTATTAGCCAATATATTCAAAATGACTAAAATAATCCTTTAAGACATGTACATATGTATCTCTGTCCGTCCGCCCTAGTTACATAGTCTATTGAGAAAAAAAGAACCGTTTGACAAATTGCCTAAAGTTTATCAGTGCCAAATAAAATATCACGTTAAAATTACAAGCATGTCTAAGATTTCTGACTGATAAAGAGTAAAATATTCAAACAAGTTGCTCTGATTTCTGAACAAGCTATATCCGTCTCGAAGTGTGGCATGCCACAGTAGGCAAACGCTATAAATTAGTTTTTATTGAAAGTAAACGACTTCGATTGACGCTGCTGTAGACATAAGCGGGTGCATAGGCAAGAAAAGGCAAAACATAAGGAAAACTAAGAAGAAAAAGACACAAAAAATTAAAACACTAAAATATGAGCGGAAATCATTGAAGCCAACGTGTGTACGTGTGTGTGTATTCGAAATTGCGAAAATTGACTGCATTGAGAAAAAAAAATAAAAATTTTGGATCACAAACCAACGCCGACAAATTGTTTAGCCGTCAGTGGTTAAACAGACAATTTGAAGGAGTGTACCATATGAGCATGCGCACCAACAACTTTGAATATGAGTTCAAGCATATGAGTGTGATTTCATGCGCAAACATACATACATACTTCTGTACATATTTATAAATTTATAGCATTTGATTTGGAGTGTCAATTGAAGTGGGTACATAAATACATATAAGTACGTACATTGGGGTGTACCTACCACTATATACAAAAAAAAACCGAAAATATTTTTCCATTGGCATTATAAAATATTTCGGAAAAATATTAAGATTTCGTGATTTCCACAAATCGAATTTCTTATAAAAAAAAAGTTTTAAAAATTTTTTTTTCAAACAATCACCTGCTTAAAGATCTTTAAAAATCAAAATAATGAGGTATGCGGAGGTGTTCTCTAAATCTTAATATTTTTCCGAAAAATTTATAAGATTTTTATTTTTTTTTATGGCAAGTGATGCACTCTAATGTATGTGCGAATGTGTGTGTATTGCATACACATTTTTATTTAAACAAATAGCTTGCTTTGATTATATACACTCGTATGTATGTATGTATGTATGTATAGCCCAGCCTGACCCACTCCTTAAGTGGAGCGACAAACGCTATTAAGCCGTAAGCCAATCAACAAATAAAGATAAAAGAAATATTGATTGACTACCAAAAGTGGAACTATTTTCATGGTGTGGGCGTTTATTTATCTGCTATGTCAAAATGATTAAATTTGTATCAATTGTGCAAAAGCTTTCGAAAAAATATTGCTGAATAATTGCTGCTGCCGCGGGTGGCACAAAATGAGAACAAGATACGCACCTCTCATAAAAATTTAAGTGCATTTGTCTTTGGAGTAAAAAGATAACCTGGAGGAAAATCATCTGGTGGTAAATATAATTTCGAGTTCAAAATACAGTTTAAAGTTCTCAGGGGGAGGTTTGAGTTCGTCTGGAAGAAATGTGGCTCAAGGTATGCACCGGGTGCCAGAGATCTATTGTACCATCTACTCTTCACAACACGTCTTCTTAGCCTAAATCGCTCGGAATGTTCTTCAGAATTTTCGGGTGTAGGGCGCGAATCGGTTCAATTTGTGACCACATTAAGTCTAGACCCAACAGACAACTTCTGCAGAAAGCACTTAACAAGTTTATGCGATGGTGTCACCTTAGTCGTGTCGAAAAGCCGACAAAGATGATTTGACCATAGCTTGTTCAGTTCTGTATGTCTATGCCCTTTTAGTCTGCAGTGTTCTGTAAAGGTAGCCGTTAGTATTCAAAGTGTCTCTTCATGTTTTGTATGGCGCAGCACTACTGATCTTTGCCTATGACGTTCTCTCATTGAGTCTCTCTTCCTCCTGAGCTCTAAGTCATAGTATTGGGACCCAGGACGAGAAAGGGTTCGGAGCCAATTAGATCATTTCCATCTAGCTGGATCTCATTGGAACTACCAAGTTATTCAAGGTTCTCAATGCAGTCAAGGACCTATGAGGAGAGAACATTCCTCGCCGCTTGTATATCACTCAGGATAACTATTCTGGATTCTGAGTTGGAAGATCCTTTGCGCCTATTCCGTCTGTGTACCAATGCAGCATGCCAGCTTGCAGAAATCTCCCAAAGGAGCAGATATTCCAGTTAGCTTTGATGCATTCAAGTCTCTTTTCAAAAACTATAGCTTTCCCCATCTCATTTCATGGAAGTAGAGCTAGCGGCAGCGAATACCCTACCTTCTCTATATTTTTATTGTTTTGTACATAATTCAGTCGAATGCAGTTCTAACCCAATTTGGTCAGTCATCCCTGAGTGCCATGATCCGTTCTCTGCAACATAGTGGAGAAAAATCTAGACCTGTTGACTTACATATATTGAGAGAAAGATTTCAACGGTCAAATAAGTTTGGAGAAGTCCAAAGATGTTCTACCTAAGTATTAATGATAGAAGCGCCAGTGTTGGCTAAAACTGCCACATCCTGATTCGATTGAAAAACAGCATTTAGCAATATCTCAAGTGATGCTTAGCCATTTCAAGCCCAATTAGCGACTTCCTTTTTGATAAGCCCCTAGGTTAAAAGGTCCACGGATAGGACCTTCCTTAGTCCTGCACTCTCGCTAGAGCTCTCAATACCACTACATATGTAGCTCCTGCAACCAGTTGCTCTTTCCATTATGCCTAGCTTTGTTGTACGTCATCAGCGGATCTTTGTAATCGTGCGGACATCCGATGCGTGCCCATATTTCGTATTTTCTACAGGGTAGGTATGAATGTACAAAAAATCGCAAGTATTGAAGTATTTGCATATGCGGCCTTACGTTTTAATCTTTATTTGCATTATATTATATACCCGCTGCTCCATATTTTAGCTTGCATCTGCGGTTTTCTTCTTTCGTCACTGAACAGTTGATTTGCGCAATTTTTTGATTTGTGGCTGAATATATTGGCGAATATCGCATTTTAATTGCAAATTGCACGCAAAAACAATAACAAACGCAAAAAATTAAAGCAGCAACCGAAAAGAAAACAATCAACAGTGCATGCGAAAAAAAACAGCACCCGCATGAAAAAAAAATACACAAAAACGAAATGGGTGCAACTGCAGCTGCAAAACTTATGGCCAATGTACTACTCGTACTAAAGTTGCTGGTTTTGCCGTCGCTACTGCCTGGTCAAGGGACAATGCAGCCCAGTCAGCAGCGAATTTTGCTGCAATTGTAATTTTCATATTTTCTTCCTTTCCATTAAATTTTCATTTTTGGTAATTTTTCACGTGTGCTTTTATTTTGGCCATTCGCCAAGTAGTGTTCCATTGTTGATGTTAATCGCATATGCACATGTTTAATTCATACTCGTATAAGCAGCTTTATTTGTTTTCTAAATTTCACCAAAATATTTCAATTGCGCACTTAAAGTGCTTAACTACATATGCGTACGTACATATGTATATATGTACATACATACATACTTATGTACGTACAGTGACTCAAACGAGTGACCATGTGTTGATTTTTTCTTTAAATATTTAAAATATTTTTCAAGCTAAATTTTTTTGTTATTTTACTATAAAAATATTGTCCAAACTTTAACAAAGCCATTTAATCTGAGTCTTGAGAACACTTTTGGATATTCAGTTTTATAGCCCATACAATTTCAGTCTATCGCCAAAAAAATCGCGTTGATTTTTAATAATTTTTTTTTTTGGTGACTGCTTCTGCGTTTATTTTTTATAAACAAGTGGAGTTTACAGGGACTGAAAATAATCATTATTATAAAGGATTTTTATATTAAAATCATTTCAAAACCGGTATTTTTTATTTACATTTTTACGATCACTAACAATCGTTGTTTTATGATTTTAATTTTTTTTTGTGATCAAAAATAATCTTAATTTTTGGATTTTTATTCTTCGGATCACTTTTAATCCTTTTTTTATGATTTTTTGTTTTGTGATCATATCATAACCGTTATTTTCAGATCATTTTTTAGATCATACAAGATTTAAATCGGTTATAGAAACGCAGTCTATATTACAATGGTTAAAAATTTTCGAAACAAATACAAATTTCAAAATAAATATTTAATTATGATTTTTATTATAAAAATCTTAACGGTTACGGTCCTTGGTAATTTATAATAACTGGCGTAGGGTTTTTGAAATTTTGTTACATTAATTCATAAGAAATTCGTGCTTATACGGAAAAAAGTGCAAAAATCCGTCAGCAAAAAAATGATCAAAAATCAATGCGAGTTTTAGCCAACCAAACCTTGCACTTCACTAAAATTGTATGGGCATATCCAAGAATCTTCTAAAAATTCATATAAAAAACTTTGAAATTTTTATAATAATTTGTTAAATTTTGCATAAAGTTTGATTTGCAATATTTGTTTTAGAAAAATTCCAAAAAAAAATTCAACTTGAAAAACATTATGAATATTAAAAAAAAAATCAACACGTGATCATTTGTTTGAGTTACTGTATATGTGGCATAAACGGCTAACTTGCATTTGCTGTTGAAAACTTGAATTGTTTAAAATTCTATTATACGGCGCTTTATTAATGTTGTTTTATATTTCTACAAACAATTCTGTGTGTTAACACTCATTAACAGCTGTTCATTATTTGAGGTGGAATTTGTTTATCACACTATTACTACAACAATGATGAATGTGATTTCGAAAAACCTGGAAAATTTAATAAGTTACGAATGATGTTTTTTGAAGCCAGGAGCTGTGGGACTTTTGATTCAACTAATCGAGTCTAATGCTGCCTGTAAAATCGCCTAATGTAAACACCGTATTAGAGGGAAATGACATAGCAGACAGAAAAGCCAATGAGGCACCGGCCACAGGGGCGTCGCCACCGGTAGAGGCATTAAAAATAATTATCGATTAGGAGCCACTGCATCAGAAAAAAATATATAATAAGCGGATTTATGGAAAGAAATTAAGTAAGTTCGACATTTTTGGTCCCTGCGAGCAGCTTGCTCGGACTTTTCTGAATTTTAGATTAAAAGCGACGGCAGCGAGAATTTTATTCAAACGATCCAAGGACTCCGTTCTGATACAGTTTTGTTTTCAATTCGTTTAGTCACCTATTTGTTAAGTGATTAATAACTTAAAACTGTATTTGGTTAGCGTAGATACATGGAGTTACTGATCACTTTCGATGTAAAAAAAACGTATTTCCAGGTATATTATTTCTGCAAGGCCTTGAAGCAAGGTTATCAATTCGTCGGTATATTTTTTTTATTTTTTATTTTTTCTGTTTTTTATGTATGTTACCGAATAGCTTTGGACCCCGTCAACCGATTTCGATGACTCTTTTTCTATCGGAAAGGTAGTAAAGCAATCTACTCATTGAATATCTTAATACATGGCAGCTGGCAGCGAAAACTTCGTGCTTTCAAATGCCATTGCCTTAGTAATCGCACGCTTGCATACCTTCACCGCGACCTTAATTATTCAAACGCTCAAAGTGTTAATTAAACAAATAACAAACGAGCCGAATTCTTGCGCGCCCTAACAAAATTACCAAATGCTTCCCTTGAATGTGGTACTACTACATATTTGGAGGCTTTCTCACACTAACTGACACATATGTATGTAGCATATTTACAGGCGATGAAGCGCATGGCATGGCACGTGCAAAGCAAACAAGTTGCGTGTTTTTTTTTATAGCGAACACATAATCATGTTGAGTGAATGTTCCGAAGAATTAGCAAAAAATTCAACGAACTAAATAAAAAAATATGTGGCGAAACGAGCCTTAATTTGCGCTGTTGCTTGTTTGCTGAAAGGCCTACGCAGGAGCTACTTACAAATACATACATACATGTAGGTATATATGTACTTACAATGTGTATATGAGTACGTAAGCATTTCCTCCACAACCACTTGCAGTTGATATCCAAAAATTGCTGAACAGTGGGGCCACACTACCTATCTAATTTATTAAGGCTGGCATCCCACGCTGCTTGCAATAGAAATTTAAGTGAATACATACGTATATGTATATGGTGTGCCTGGATGATATCAGCAATTTTTAGCGCTTTCCACCTTGTCACCACTATGACATATTTTGGCAAACATGTTTACTTATTTATATATGTATGTATGTACATAATAGGTATGTAGTAAGTATGTCCATTTCTATGTGCACACATATTTTTTTTTTTGCGACAGTATCTAATCTGACATATTTTGTTGTTAATACAAGTTGAAATTTTTACAAGCTGCTAGTGAAAAAAAACGGAATTGATCAACCAAAATGTATGTAGGCTTCCCCACCCCCACTTCATAGATACTTAAGTATTTATCACCTACATACATCATTGGCGTAGAGAGTAGAGCAGCAGCAGAGTAGATTGTGTGGCCGCTGGCTGCCACAAGTCGCGACTCACGAGGCACTTGAATGCACATTAATCATTCTGCAATGGCAAGTACAAACATCTGGCAAATGCGCAAGTATGTCTCCCGCAAGTTTTTTTGTACATTAGGCGATCTCACCCTACCACACAAAACAAAATTGAAAATGGGTTTTTGACCGAAGCAAATAAAAAACATTTGCCTACCATCAAAAAACTCTTTTTTTTTTTTTGCTCAGTCGTGTGCTGGATCCTTAAAGTCTTTTTGGAAAATTTGCGGACCAGCTGTGGAGTCGTTTTAGAAAAAATGCGTCGTTAGCTTTCCTACATGAAAGCAATGTGAGGATCCAGACACTCTCTTATGAAGCCCTTAAAAACTGCGAAACCAATGGCTCCAAAACTAAAAATGGAACAGGCGCTGGCGAGCATCGGATCCTTTTCTGCTTTACGTGCAATCAAAATGAGCTGCCAAGTTCACTTGGCAAACTGCAATTATGGGCCTAAGCATAGTTGGAACTCTCGGGTACATCAACTATTTATAAATTTTGACATCTGTAAAGCAACCAAATGGTTCCTTTAAAAGGACAACTAGGGTGGTGGCGAAATTTTTTTTTAGGCACAGAAATAGGAAGCTGCAAGCCATGATAGCACTGAAAGCGGGGCGAGACTGATTACGGAACACAATCTATGAGGATACATCATAGACAAACTTCTAAGATTTATCAAAGAGTGTGGAAAGTTTGATTCCTTGTACTTTTTACTCCTGCTGTCGTTCTTTGACTTAGAATGACTTTACGTCCTCTCATGCCGAATTTGGCTTAAATATAAGCTATCTTCGGGATTGTACCACAAATATGTAAACAGTAAAGTTTTTTTGTGGCGCATCCTAATATAGACACATAAATGTATAATAGCTAAATATATGAATGTGAATGCGCCTTGTGCAGCACTGGAAAATGTTCAACTCTTATAAACTAAACTCTTGTTAACGCATTTGACATTTGCTGTGATCTGTTGTGCCATTTCTAATTTTCCTGCTTTGAATGAGTTGGAGCTTTTACCGCTGCAGATATGTATTTCTCAAGTGGCCACTTCTTTCTGTTGCGCTGTCAACTGTATGGAATTATTAATTAAAGAAAATGTTAAGCGTAATAAATTTCCTCCAAGTCACCACAACACACAGATTAGTTATGCTATTTTGTCAGGTGTTGGATTAAATAGTTGTGATTGGATGATTGAGTTGATAGTGAGAAGAAAATGATAGTTTTCATGAGAAGTGGAAGTGGTGGGGGAAGTGGAAAAACGGTTGATGAATAGGAAAATAAAGAATTTCATGAGAAATATTTTATATGTAAATTAATATTCCATGGAGTTTATAAACTTTAACGTTGTGTTTTATGTACTTTACACGGAAGAAATTAAATATTTTATAAGATAGTAAATTTGCTATATCACTCGGTTAATGAACCATCTAGCCTCTCTCAGCCTGACTGACTCCCTAAGCTTGTACTGATCGCAGACTTTATTTTACCTCCCTTTTATTAGCTCGGGATGTAACTATGTAATATTGATGCGCCTAAAAGATGCAGGGATTTCTATTCTCAAGTTACATACCTGCTGACAGTACGAATGGAAATTATAATAGCGAGGTTTTAGTTTTTAAACTATAATTTTATTTGTAACATTATTTGAGAGACTTCCTAGCCTTCTTTGTAAGTTCATCCTTCCACCAAGTTGTCGAATATTTCTTGCCTTATCTTAGCCGGCACGCTTTCGTAAAGACCTTTACGAAGGCTTTATTTAAACCATTAAGCCTATTCGGAAATAAATTTTTTGCGACAAACTCAATTTGGTTTCAGCGATGTCTTCCAAAGGAAGTAGACATTTTTGCTTAGGGCCAGTCGCTGTAGAGTGTCGACTTCCTGTGGCGTAGGCGTCCTGCCAGGTATGCTGATGATATTCAGAAGTTGCAGTTTGATGACGGTACTTCACGTACTCCCGAACAGCTTACTTGACCAGTCAGACATGCAGCGCTTCTTCCTTCTCCAATCTGATTAATTATTTAATCACCGTCATAACTTTTAACCCACGCTTCACAAACCGGAATTCGAACAGGAAACACGAGCTAGTCATATTTTCTAAAGTCACAAGAAGAGAACTAATACACGATATCATTTGATTATGCTATGAGTACTAAACATCCATGTGTATCCATGCATACATATGTATGTATGTCCATGCCTATGCGTTTGCATAAATAAACTTCAATAGTGTGTTGCCGGCGGAAAAAAGAAAAATAAAGTTGTAAGGTGCGCATGGCAATTTTTAACGATTCAATTACAAGCGGAATAAGTAGTAGTAATTAAAAATAACCGAAAAAAATACATACTTGCATACAAATGCAAATGAAAGAAAACCTGCGCCGCTGGGTGGCATTACAACACAATTCATAATTTTTTATGACGCCGCTTACTTTACAGCCAACTAATTACATATATACCAGAGGTCGTTAAAGGGACATTGTTTTATTACTCAATTTGAAGTGGCGGAGAGGGTCTCTTAAAGCGTTTAAAAATTTTGTTTATTCATAGACGAAATTACATGCTTATATTTAAAGGTGAAAGTTTTTATGTCACACTTGTTGTGTTTCAGTAAATTTCTACAGTAGGCAAGCATATACAGATGTATCATCTTTACGCTTCGGATATTCGACTTCGAAATTATACGCGCCATAGTCACGGTGACCATTCGTACCGATTTTTAATGTTTTCTTTATTATTTTTAAAAAGAGTCTCCCTGTACTCTGACCCAAAAAGAATTTTTCTTACAAACGTGGCAGCATGACAGCATATTCGTTATCACGAAAAACATAGAATATAAGGGAGCCATAAACATAGCCAGCATCCTTACTTTCTATGATCTTTGGTTATGTTTTATTCTGTTTTTTTTTGTTAAGTTTTGTTTTTTTTCATGAAACGATTCTAACTTGGGTTTAATTAAATACTAGTTCCCTCAAAAAAGTTATGGATATGAAAAATGGAAGCTGTAGATACAGTGGAAAAGACATAAATAGAGAAGAGACATTTTAACATTCTTTGGCTATTACCCTTTCGAATATTTAATGTTTATTATTTTTTTATGAAAGTGTAGCTCGTTATTTAACAAGGACCATGCAGGTGAAAATTTCAAACGTTGTACAAAAGTGAGTTCGGCAAAGTTTCATTAAAATTTTGAGCTTTTTAATTAGATTTTTAAAAACATTCCGGGTATGCAGTTTTGTAGCCCATTCAATTCAAAGTGCAAACTTTAAGTAGCCATTGATTTTTGGTAATTTTTTTTTTTTTTTTTGTGGACGGTATTGCTCATTTTCTCCATATAAAAAAATTGTCAAACAAAAATTTGTATGAAAGAATACGCGCGAACAAAAAAATGCCAAAAATCAACTCTGAAAGGGCATACTCGAAACAATTCTAGAAAATCTGTTTAAAATTTTTATCAGCATTTGTTAAAATCCAAAGTTTTGAAATTTTGATTTACATATTTTTTTTTAGGCAGTAAGCTATATTTTCATAAAAGATAATAAAAAATGTTTAAACAAAGAAAAGTACCGAAACTTGTCAAACTGTCTCTTCCCTATTGACATTCTCGCCACTGTATACATTTGGTGTATACATTTTTGCGATCAGTTTTCAAGTTGTTTTCTCTTTTTTTTTGTTTTAAATAAAACTAAGTATATTGAAAGATGTAATGTTTTTTTTTATTCTAAAAACAAAATTGTATGTTCGGATTCGATGCATTACAAATGTTCCGATTTCTGGCCACAGAAATCTGGCCACCGTAGCCATAGTGCTTTCCATGCATGCAAAATTTTACATGCCACATATGGATGTGCGACAATAGATATTGAAGAAAAAAAAATTCAAAGGAAATTTTTCGCTTCATTTTTTTTTTTTTAAAGGACGGCTACTCCGAGATTTTAAATGGATAACTGGAAAAACGAATGTCGCTTAACTAACTATAGTTTTAGTGTCGGCTTTCTAGGCCTTTCGGTTAATCTTCCCGAAGTCATAGTTAATCTTGTTATTGTTTTTGTCTACAATTCTATGCTTTCGTTGTCGAGAAGCAAAATTACCTACATTGCTGCTCCATTCGTTTGCTCCATATTGACATAATTTAAATTGTTCGAGGATTTTCTGCGCATATTCCATGATTTAGCCTCAGTTCGATCGCGTGAACGGTGCCTCAGCTTTCGCCCTGTGTCAGAATTGGATATCTTAGGCTTCAAACACTTTCAGATGAGTTCTTTGCCTTGCACAGCTCGACGGATCTACTATCATAGCCAACAAAAGTGAAAATTTATAATTCCGTTTTTTCAATCTAGGGGTCTAGGCATCTGAAAAGTTTGTCTCAAGACAAAAGTCCACTTAAATTCATTTTCCTATTCCTGTAATTCCATAACTTTACTTCTGTTTCTCATTCACACCAAGCACATTGCAAGTGTTTACTTATTTATTTATGTATTTGGATTGTGTTAAAATTCTTTAGATACTTTAAGTTGGCTGTTTACTTATTTTCACTTAGCTGCCTCTCATATTTATGCATTCACGAAAGTGTTTATTTGTTTGTTTGCTTTCTCGTTGTGGGTGTCAATTATGCGTACTTGCGTGTCAATTAAAAATGCACTTTACTCTCGACGCTACGGGCAACATCCAGAAGTGCAAAAACAATAGCAACATCATGATTGCAATCAACCAACTATGTAGTCACTCGGTTCAATATGAGAGAGTCAGTCAAATCAAACGCGTGCTGCGGAGCATTGAGAAGTAAGTAAGTAAGTGCATTGTACATAGTGTGAAGTAAACATAAAACACACACACACATATCCGCACTTAGGGAGAAAGAAATGCTCTTAAACTATGTTCACATATCAATATTATATCAATCAAAGCTCGTTTCTTAATCACCCCGTTTACACAGGCAAATCTCAGATTATTAGCCGTAAAATTTGTTGTGCTTGTTATTTTCACATTTCAAGGAAAAGTTATGTTTCGTCTCTGTGCCACCGTGATCACGTTTTTCTGCTATAATAAGCAATATAAATATATTTTAACTTAACATTTTATTAAAAATACCTTTACAAACCTCTTTTACTTGCTAGCGTACATTTTTGTTTGCTTTTACATTTGGCATTTCTCCTCTCTTTCGCAAAAACAATCGATAAAACTAAGATGGACACCGAAAAGTTATCGGTTAAATCTGAGATTATTTTATAATTACAGATTAACAAGGGACAAATTTTATATGGCTAATCTCTTGTTATAATTACAGATTAGGGTGTTAAGCTCGAAAATGAGGATAATCTACTTATATGTGAACCTAGTATTACACGGTTTTTATGTTTATTTTGTCTGTGCAATAAAAATGTCATTACTGGAAAATTAGCTGGGTATTAGATTGTTTATGACTAAACGTTTGAGTGGAGGAGCAGAGCTGTAAGAGGGAAAAGTTGGCTTACTTTTGCGGGCACAGGCGTTAAGAAGTTAGAATGGTGGCAGAAAAACTTGTACGCCCAAGTAGCAGATAAGTGCCTTTTTTGATACCATATACCTCGCATGAATATTAGAACCCAGTGGTGTGGTTAATAAAGTTAACTACTTATGTTGTGGAGTTATTATATTGTGGAGGCTTCGAAAATTCATATCCTCCTACTATGGCGTTCCTGCTCCTCATTAAACCTGGAAATTTTCAGAAACAAGCGCACTACTGTTTCCTGTTTTGTTTCGTTCCTGCAGCTTGCGCAGAAGCTCTTTGATCCGATTTCTGCAGGTTGTAGAGAAAGATGTCTCTGTATATGGTTCGCATTCGGAGTGAGATCGGTTCCTTGGTCGAGGCCAATGTGAAACCCTCTCTGGCTAACTCTTCAGTAGCTTCCTTTTCGGGGGTTTAGTGCGCTTAAAAGGATCCTACACTCCTTGATTTTGGAGCCATCGGTGTACAGTTGATATATACAGAAGCAGATATCAAAGTCCTCAGTCCTAGTCGGCCCCCGACTGCTACTTATGCCCATCATTCTCTCTTTCCATATAGCCAGTGAAGACCATAAGTACGGTGACCATCTGTCCTGTATTATACGGGACAGTACTCTTTTTTGACCCATTGTCCTGGTAATTAATTTATTTTATACGGGACGCCAAATGTTCTGTATTTCTTTTAATTTCCTGTTTTTGTCACGTATTCGGTGTTCCGACGCCTTAACAGCTCATTAAAATGGCATGCCTATGAACAAGTTTTAAGTGATGTTGGTATATAACTGTAATTTTCTTTATAAACAGTTATTACTTTCTAATATGAATGCCTGTGATTCGAATCGAATACATACAGTGGCCAAAATAGAACTTAGGACACGATATTTTAGTAAGTTTTGGCTATTTTTCCTTAGTTTATTTAATGTTTATTATTTATTTTATGAAAGTAAGGCTCTTTTCCTAACAAAAACCATATAAATAATACCAAATTACCAAACTTTGTGCAAAAAACTATAAAAATTAATTCGGCAATGTTTCACCAAAATTTCAAAATTTTTAATTAGAATTTTTTAGAAAAAAAAATCGGTTTGAAGTTTTGTAACTCATTAAAATTTTAAATTGAGTACAATAAAGTGCGAGTGGAAGGTGCTGCTCATTTGCTTCTCTTTCAAAGAAACAAAAAAAAAAATCCAAAAATGAGTGGTAGGTCTTACCGACTTAAAATTGCACTTTATTATACTAAAAATTAACAAATTATTTTAACAAATTTTACGGTGTAAAATACGGCCGTGAAAATTATCCTACAAATTTGTGATGTTACTATAAGGATACTGTTTCAGGGAAAACAGGGTCGAAAAAATTTGCAAAATAATTTTTTGTCCCGTATTCGACTCACATAAATATGGTCACCGTAACCATAAGTCATCGCCGTCCGATTGCATCTCGAATGCCGAACTTCAATACAAAGTATTTGAAACAAACAAAGCTATAAATTACCTGAGAAAAAGTAAATTTGCACTTTAGCTTGCAGGACAACTTAACTCATATCAGCATTGCATTTCCGCTATTTTCAGCATCACTTAGCCCACAACCCATTCTAATTGCAGTTAAATACACTAATTCTGACACCTAACATCGCTGAATAGCCGCGCCAAAGACACCGCCAAGCAATATTTCAGCGATTTCTTTTCGATATTTGACAGATAAAATGGATGAAATATGATTGGCCATGTTGGTCAAAGTAAGCAACACCGCCCAGGTCTTTGAGCTTGTATACCTGCGACGTAAGCGGCAAGCATCTTTCTACTAAATATTTATGTAGTTAGTCTATCGCCCAAATCGCTGGCGATGTACATACTTTTGGCTTAGTTGGCCAACTGGCGATTGTACTAAGTAAGTACGGTGTACTTTAGTGGAAACCGGTGGGAAAAACATAAATCATGACTACGAAACGCTTGGCTGGCAGCTGCTTTTAAGTACACAAATGCATGGCCGACCGCGACACAGTCATGGACCGAGCCAGCGACCGACCGACGAAATCCGGATGCTCATGCAAGCTAATGCGGATGCGCATGCGCAAACAGTTAGTTGAGTTACTATGGATACTCGTATGTAGGTATCATCTATTTATGTGTGTAGTTAATGCAGTTGGCGGATGCATGAAAATGTTTCGTCGGAGCTCGTGTTCAGACACTTAACGGTGTGTTTATGTGGCAGCTAAGCGGCGTTGAATTTATGTGCCGGCAGTATCTGTAGCTGCATATAGGTGGTGTCAAATCGTGCACGTACAAATTTACATTTGCAACGCAATGTTGCATGTGTAGTAAGTCAATTCTAAACATTTGTAACTTACGATTAATAACTCAAAGCGGGTGAAGTTAATAGAGGTTTTGAATACAACTAACTACCTTCGGTGGTCCAAAATGGGAAGTTATTTGTGAAGTTCCATCATAGCAGTCAGGGAGTAATGCTACTACATATGATGGTAAACTTTTTACAATTGAGCAAACGCACAACAGTCAAAATTATTGTTTTATGACTGCATCGGGTGCCGTCAAAATCCCAAATCTGTGATGGCTTGGGCTGGAATTTGTGCAGGCGGCAAAACAATCCTAATTTTTGTGGGTCAGGGGATCAAAATTAATAAGGAAAAACGTCAAGGGGCTCAAAAATATTTTTATGAACCGGAAAACATTTTGACAGGGCTCCACTCCTATACCAGAAGTTTAAGACTGGTGCAAAGAAATTTACTTGAATTTTGCCATTGCCACAGAGTGGTCATCGTACTTTCCAGGATCTGCTTCCCATAGATTACAGAGGAGGTCAGATCTTGTTCTAAGTCACACGTAAGTTGGGTGTCACTAAAGTGATCACTGCGCTGTTACTGGGATCTAACTTCGCTTTAAGCGCGTGCGATAAACTTCTTCACAGATGGATCGAAACTGGACGGCAGACCCCATCTTCTGTCGAGAGCTTACCATCAGCACTAAGTTCAGATTCCCGGACTTCTGCAGTGTATTCCAAGCGGAAGTGGCTGATATCAAGGATGCGGTGAATTCACTGCTCCGGAGACCTAAAACAGTCAGGGAAGTAAGCGGATATTCTGATAGCCAAGCAGCTATCAGGGCCTTGAGTTCGTTGGAGGTGCGCTCTAACTTGGTTAAGGAATGTTGTTGGCTCTGTCTGTATTAGGCTTATTTGTGTTCCAGGTCACAGCGAGATTGAGGGGAACTGTGTGACTGACGAATTGGCCAGGGAAGGTACTCGTGAAACGCTATCGCCGAATAAAGAGCTGCTGGGGGTGCCATTGATCGTTTGTGGTATACTCTTGGATAGATGGGCTCTCTGGGACGTGCTCGACCAAACGAGTTTTAAAACAGAGCAACTCTTCATTATTATTTTAGAAAGCAAAATAAATACAAGCACTCAATCTGAATCGTTACGTGAACAATGAAAGCAAGGAAAACGAAAGCAAGGATACCCACGAATACAATCGAATGGTCAAGTGCAGAAGGACCTGTCAGCAGATGGCGCAACTTCGCAAAGAAAAGCAGCAATTGGGGAAGTTTTATGGCGTCGGCCGAAGCCGACAAACCGCTGTAGGGCCAAATAATAGTAGGAAACAATAGGTTATATCATCGCGTCCATTCCACAACCCTCCTCAGTGGAACCACTCGCATCTAAATAAATACGACATTAAATGATCAAGTGCCTATAAATTTTAACGTTAAACTAATGAAATATTAATTACCTGCTGCAGAAATTCACCATAGAACATATACAAAGGAGTCATAAAGGCTACAAAGGACAGCAGAAGAGTATGAAAGAAGACACTCGTACGCCATCGTTAATCCATTTAATCTGTAGGCAAATGTGTGACGCGATGGAACAGGTATTTATTTATAAGCCTTAAAGTTACGATATTTGAGTTTGGCGCAGGTCAAGAGATTACGCAATTGTAAATGCTACGCCTAAACGGAATCGTCACCATGGTGAGAGGTTAGAAGGCATTAAAGGTGTGCGACTGCAGTGGAAAATCAAAGCAAAGCGAGACAATGTCAAAAACGAGTACCAACACTCATTTGGAGACAAAACTTTACATTAGCATTTGCCACACGCCAGCGCACAAGAGAACAAAAATTAAGGAAAACTAGTGAAAACAAAACACGTATGTACGCGTAGGTATTTCGTATTCAAATTCCACTGAAATAAAAAAAAGGAATCGTGGAAAAATGTTGAAGGTGTAGCGTTGCTGGTGGATAAAAAAAAACAGGTCATAAAATACCGGGCATTTTGTCATCTGTCTTTGTAGCCATAGAGTGCCCATATACCGTATGGATATAATTCGTATGTATGTACATATGTGCGTATGTATGTAGGTGAGTAAAAGGTGCAAGCAACAGGAGCTAATCTAAGCAAGTTATGGTTGTGTTGAATGAATTATTATGAATGGAACAGCTATGCAACTGGTGGACACACATAGGAAAGAAAAGAATGGGAAAGGGTAGAAAAACTTAAGGCAGTTAGATAAATTCAAAACGATAAGCGCAGTATGGAATTGGGTGTCGCTGTTTTTAGCTAAAGTCAATTTCTTCGTGCAGAAGTCTAGGAAAATACTTGAAAGTGTTGCCCAGAAGGTGACCTTAGAAGTTAGGTTAGCTAAGCCGCTTAATGAGAACTTTAAAAGATCACAGAGATCGATTTTGGCCACAATTTCGAAGCTGCGAAAGAAGTAAGTGGGAATCTGACCCCGTTTCAAGCTTACAAACTTGCATAATGGAATTTATTCGTTCAATATTCGCCGAATTTATTTTTAAAACCTAGACACTTCTGCTAAGTGTTTGGCTCGGAAATTTTCCATTGGACAGTACCGCTGTGGGAAAAACTTTTTTAAATTTAAATGTTACTTGGACCAGGGATCGAACCCAGTTCCAATGGAGCAGTAGTAGTACGCACCTCTAAACACTTAGCCACAGCGGCCGCCTAACAAAACCCAACCCAACCCAAGCTAACGTTTCCAATAGTCTAAGATATATATTAGCACCGATATTTATTCGTCGAATTTCAACAGACATTTATTAAAATTTCGAACTTTTCATTCAAATTTTTTTAAAAGGTTTCAGGTATACATACCCTGTATGGACGAAAATGTGTGACACCGTAAGCAATAAAAATGCCAAAAGTCAACGGTAAGTGCTAGCTATTTCAAACTTGCACTTTACTGCACTCAATTTTAATGAGCTACAAAACTGCATATCAACATTTTTTTCTAGGCATAAAATGGCAAAAATGACAAAATTGGGCATTAAAAAATAATCGCGTCATTACGTCAAAAAACTAGTCATTAAGTTCATTTCCACATGGCATTTTTTTTAAATGGCATAGATTTTTTATCATTTCAATGCCTAGTGGAAATTCGGTATAAAAGTTCTGATTAAAAATTTTTACGGAATTTCGTCCAGTTTTCATAATTTTTGAGTAATGTTTGAAATTCGGATTTACATAGTTTTTGTTAGATAGTGAACTACACTTTCATTGAATAAACAAAAGAAAAATAGCCAAAACTTGTTAAAATATCGCGTCCCTATTTATTTCCCGCCACTGTACATATCTATATGTATATATCCCTATCCTGTATCCTTTGTTTCCTGGCTTTTAGCAGATAGCGATTCATCTGTCAGCGCAAAGTTCGCTTTTTTGCTCATTCATACTTTATAAAAATATTTATATCTGACAATTGGATCGAAACTTCCTCTATATTTCACCGGTATATTCTACAAACACTATCTACTAAGCTTATCATTTGATATGCAGGTCTAGAATTTCATATAGATAGGGTCTCCAACGAAGTGCCTGAAAATTTCTGTACTCTACAGCTCTAGGCTCTATTTGGTAAGCTAAATGAATTTTCTGCTCGACGGAGACGTATGTCACAGTCTTTGCACATGAATTTCATCACAAGAGTAGACATAGCAACGAACGGGGAGGTTGTCCACACACTATCAAAAATTTACATATTTAATTTTTCTGTACATTTTTCTACTTATACATACATAAATATGTAGGTAGAACTTTTTTCGGCAAATAAGTACAAATTTAAAAATTTTGTCATTTACCGAAAATCTTAAATTTTACATTTACTACTGGGATGTTTATATTATAAAAATGAAATGCAACACAAATTCGGTAAAGAATACGTGGAGTGAAAGAGACTATTGCACAAAGTACAAACCGGTCCGTAAGGGAATTGCTTAAAGCTGTTTCTAACTTAAATTTTATGCGAGTAATGAAGATGCATCACAAGTATGTACATATGTATGAATGTAGGAACTCGTTCTCAATCTGTTTATTTTCGGTGTACTAATATGTGCTAGCCAGTTGTTTGAGAACGTGGCCTGTATTCATGGCACGTATTGTTCGCGCAACGAAAACTGTAGTCCAGATTACTCGAACGATAGATAATACAAACATATCGTCACCTGAGGGTAAAAAGTGGCCAAATCCATTTTTCGAAATTATTTAGGAGAGACGAAAAATCGATGTAGTTTCTTATTACCTGCCATTCTGCATCAATAACTAAATTTTGAAAAAAAAAATGGACTTGGCACCTTTTCACCTTTAGGCAGCGATATGTATGTGTATGTATGTACTGAAAACCAAAGGGGGAAATGCAAAAGGAATGCATTCCTGCAAGAAATGTCTTCATAATTCGATAAGAAAAAATTTATTTTTGTGATTTGTAATATCTCTAGTGTCGGTAAGACATTACCATTTTCTTACCGTAATCGTAGTGGAAATGGTAATGGTAGTGTTAATAGTAATGGTAATAGTAACGGCAATAGTAATGATAATGGGAAATTTGGATAATTATGATTATAACGGTAATTGTAATAGTAATAGCCATGGTAATGCTAATGATATAATAGTTATGGTAATGGTAATGGCAAAAGTCATGGTAATGGTAAATGTAGACAGTTATGATGGTTACTGTTATCATTAGTAATGGTAATGGTAAAAATCATGGTAATGGTATGTTTGATGATAATTGGAAGGGTAACGATATTGGAAATAGCAATGGTAATGGCAATGGTTATGATAATGGTAATGATAATAAGTAGTTATAGTAATGGTAATGGTAACGCAGTGGTAATAGTAACGATAATGGTAACGGAAATGGCAATTATAGAAGTAGTCATCGTTAATGGTAATAGTACGAGTAATGGTATAAGTTTGCTGTGGCTAAATAAGCTAACTGAAACTTGCCAAGGAAACGAATGTCCGTTTAAATTGTCCACGAAAGCCTCGGATTAGGGTGGGCCGAAAATCCGCTTTTTTAGAATTTTGATTGGTAATAGCAAAAATATGGTTCATTATGCCCTAAAAACAATTTGTGTGAAAGATTACAATTTTTGGTCAATATCTTAGGCTCGCCCAAGTCCATCAAAGTTCAATGTGCTCAGAAAATAAAAATTAATAAATACATTAATTAATAAATTTTTTTAATAAAATTGCAAGTATCTTCGAAAGTATTATAATTTGGTATATGGACATTTTTTTTTTATAAAGAATCGAAGTATGCTAGGAAAAAATTTTTTTAGACCAAAAACTTTCATCTTTCACACAGATTGCGTTTAGAGCGAAATGAACCATATTTTTGCTATTACAAATCGAAATTTTAAAAATGCTGATTTCCGGCCCACACTAATGTATATATGAACATATGTACATATATGTAGGTACATATGTATCTACGTAAAGTTGCATAAAAATATGTGTCCACATGCTTAATACAGCACCGTGTCATATTTTCTATTTAATGGCCGTTGCCGTAGCATTAGTTAGACCTATGCAATTCTAACCGTTATTGCATATGCACTTTTGTAAGAATACGTTGCAGTTACTTACGTACTTACCTGCAATGTTGCAAAATTATACCCTGACACTTATCTGTGTAGAAGTAAGCCAAACTGTTGTACGCCTTAAATAACAAACTTAATGGCCATGGAACAAAATTTATGGCACTAACGGTAAATAAAATGTGTATTTTCAACGCAGAAATGTTCTGTAAATTTTTTTTAACAAAATATTTAAAATACTGCAATTTGAGCTGCATTAAAGTATTTTCAGTCCTGCAGCTGAAAACATGCAAAACCAAATCCATGTACGCCCAAAATACATTTAAATTGTGCATGAGTAAATATTATTCATTTGGAATGAATTAAATAAATATATAGTATATACGTTTTCTGTGCATACTACATACATATATACAGATATAGTTTGTAAACTAAGCAACGCCAAACACATAAATCACAGCCAAATCACAGTCAACAAACTCACGCAAAAAATCAATTCCAAAACAAAAAGTAAACAACCGACCCGACAAAATTTAATCAAGACATACCACAGTCGGTGTCACGGTCAAGTGGGCGAAAAGTATTTGGCCATAAAAACGGTCAAGTACCTAATCGTAAAGTTCTATTCACAAAAGCCGGACAATATACGTACGTATTTTTATATATGTATGTGTGTACATATTTGTATAGGTAAATGTATGCAAACATGGCGTTACTACCTCGCAGGAAAATCCACCCTTCGAAAAAAAATTCGAGAAAATCCCAAAATAGTACCAAAAAATCTGTTTATTTCTAAATTTTTTGAGGCCGTTCGACAAATTTTCGGGTTTTTGCCAGCCATGTTTTACTTCTCCCGAAAAAAAATTTCGAGAAAATTCCAAAATACATAGTCGCGTAAAATATCGAATAGTAAAATACGAAGTAGTATTCGTTTTCTCAACATTTTTTCTTGGCTATTCAAGACCTTTTTAAGACTTTTCGGGAATTTTTGAGGTTTTTTCGCAACTTTTTAGAATCAAACCGGGGAAAGCTGGGAGTACTTCAAATCTAAAACTCGATGAATTTAGACGAGTTCCCCGAAAAATCTCGAAAAATAATACACGATGCATTCTGAAACAAATTCTGATAAGTCCAGAAAACGTCTCAAAATTTCCCGAAAATTATCTAGAGAAGCAAAACATGAAGGAATATAATAATAATGCTGAGCTAAAACTGACTCTTGGGAGTCATATTGCATAACCATAGAGAACTGCAGGGATTCCGCCAGTATAAGCAAGGAACACACCAACCCCAGCCTAATTAAAGGAGATGACGGTGCAGGGACAAAGACAGCTAAGGAATCACTGGAAACACACTTTCTTGGCTGCGATCATAGGCCAAAAATATGGCCTCTAACAAACCGTCCGCAACTCTCAAAATATTTACCCGACTCAATCGTAGACAAGGAAAAATTAAATTCGCTATAAAAGAATTTTATCCATACAAGTCCNAGGAACACACCAACCCCAGCCTAATTAAAGGAGATGACGGTGCAGGGACAGAGGCAGCAAAGAAATCACTTTATTGGCGGCGACTCTCAAAAGATTTACTCGACTCAATCGTAGACAAGGAAAAATAAAATTAGCTATAAAAAAATTGTATCCATACAAGTCAACTGGCCCAGACGGTAGATATTGCTCGAGCAATTGCAAGTGCCCATGAATCGTTTGGAAAGTCACAGTTTTTTCGGAAAAAAAACTAGCAACACTGCTCCAGACTTAAAACCGACCCAAACCGACAAACGATTCTAATGCTAAATACGAAGAAATAGTAAAAAGCACACAAACATCGTTATTTCTTGTTAAAAATAATTCAAGCTTTTAATACATGAGGAAATCGTAATCTAAAATTTACACTATATCTTTCACAGTCGCTGGAACTTCCCAATTGGATTGCTAAAGGATGCAAATATGTACCTGCTGGGATATAAAGCAAAGTTTTGTGCAGTCATAACAATAGGGTAATTCTGGTATTTTTTATGTTGTTATTGCTTTTAGCACTTTATTGGTGCAAAAGTGCTTGAAATAAAATCAAATAAAATAAATTACACTTTTTATTCGACTTTTCGCTTAACGAACTTTTCCTTTTGAATACAACTCCTGCAGTGGCGGATTTAAATATTTGCCGCCCCTAGGCAATTCATAACTTGCCGCCCTTTTTTCACGAAAAAAAAAAAATATATATATATATCAAATATGATTGTTATTGTCAGTGCTTTATTACAATATAGTTCGTTAATAATGAAATACATAACGGAATTAACAAATTCGACATCAGCATGGATAAGGTATTCAACAAAAACCCTCTTTCAAACACTTCTTTTTCACAGTTCTTTACGTCTTGATTTTTCAGCTGCGAATTCGCGGATAATATCTTCACAATCGATAGATAGAAACAAATCTGACTCTATAGTCAGCAACGCAAGAGCATTCAGTTTGTTTTCGCTCAATGAAGATCTGAGATAGTTTTTCACGCGTTTTAAAACAGAAAACGATCTTTCTGCGCTACAATTGGAAATAGGAATTGAAACAAACATCCGCAACGCAATTTCAACATTAGGGTAAGAGATCTGCAGATTATCCTGTCTCAGCATTTTCAACAGTTCCAGAGGAGAATAATTTAAAATCTTCTTTTCGGTGCAGTATGCCTTGAAAAAGACCATTTCATTTCCCAAATTTTCCTCAAGATCTTGGGTGTAGTATTGGCTCAATATGATGGATTTTTCACGTAATTCTTCGTTGCTCAGATGTTTCATATCAGTGATGAGAGAAAATTTCGAATAGATTTTTTGATACGCCTCACGTCTCCGTGTCAATTCTGTCAAAGTACGGTCCAAGATAACGTTGAATGTGTTGACACGAAAGTTGTCTCGGCCACTCAATTGGATACTATTGTCCCTATTTTCACCAGGTTGTAGATTCTGATTCCTTCGACGCTGCCTGAGTGTTTTGTATTCCTGAATTGTAGAAATAGAGAGAGCTTTCTCTTCATATTGATCGAATTCTTCGCGAGTGTCAGACACAACTTTAATGAGTCCGTTGAACAAAGAGATCACTTCAGAAATAGTCGTATTCACATTTTGCAATTTCTTGCTGACTGCATTGAATGATGTCAATAAGAAGCTCCATAAACCTTGCATAAATGCAGTCTCCAAAAGTTCTAGTTGAATACGTATTCCTGTAGCTTCGTTCCTTGTAATTGCTTTTTCATGTGGGTCTTCTTATGATACACTTATGAAAAACTGGTGGGCTTGGAATCAAGAATTTTCTCGAAAATGCACGCTCGTTTTTCGGCAGTGTTGTCAAGTGTGGTAACCTTTTAGATGATTCTCGTTCTCGGGGCAGCGTGTCGGCTGTTTCTTTGCGTCACGCGCAGGCGCGCCGTCAGGTTTCTAAGCCGCGTGAATGAAAGTTAAATGGAAATTTCAACGACTGCTATACTAAGGAAAAATTCGCAGCGTAATTCTAATTTTGAATTGTATTGAATGAGATGAATCATTAATAATATTTTACAGACACAAACACAATTTCAAGTGCAGCTGAATCCAAATAAATTTTTTTCTTTTAATTTAGCTGTCTTAAATTTTGCCGCCCCTTAATTCTGCCGCCCTAGGCTTCAGCCTATGTTGCCTGTACGATAAATCCGCCACTGAACTCCTGTCTGTATTCGCCAAGTACTATTATTTATATATATATATACATATTTTAAGCATCAAGGACCAAGATAAAATTAATAAATAATATTCGCTTTTTATGCATAATAAAATTTATTTTACTATAACTCATTTCAAGAGAAAAAAAAGAAAAGTCTGATGGCACACTAGTGGCATTCATATGTACATATTATCAGATAACTAAGCTGTGCTCTTGTCATAAGCAGCACTGAAAATCACTCAGAGCTCTCTTTTAAAGTTGTCTGTTTAAACTTAAATGCTAGACATGGCGAACACTGCGCTGCGCTGCGCAATTGCGCTAACACCGTAGCCCGAGTTGACGCACCAACAGCAATATATGAAAAGTGCTACCCATGCAAAAATTTGAGGACCAGGTGGTCCACTGGGTCGTAGTTTTAAAGTATGTGCAAACTAGTAACTTGTTATGCTTGCCTGGACGACTTCAAACGTAAAAAACTCGGCAACATGATTCGAATGTGCCATGGTCTAAACGGAGTAGTTGTCTAGGTGATCCCATGTTATGCAGCGTTGGACAAGAGATGGTCAGGTCCAATGACATCGCAATGTTAATTTAACCATATTTTCACAATAAATTTGGACCATTTTGGTTACTAGTGTTGGTTACAAGGTCGCGTAGTCCCGTAGTAGTATTTAACCTAGTCAAACTTTTTGCAGGGTAGCGTCATTAACAGCAAGAAACACATGAGAGACACACACAATTCACCTTAATTCTTTGAAACATTACACTTACTTCGGTTTTGCTTTTGAGTGGTGAGAACGCCAGAAACTTATGTATCCTTGGCAAATTTAAAGCTTTTACTCAAGAATGATGAGAATATCATGGCATTTGCTATTTTCCTAGCAATTAAATTCAGTTGGCGGTACAAGCGATGCTCGGCGCCGAATATTTAAGAAATAATTCATATGACACCACTGTATGTTGCATTACCTTGTATGACGATCAGAGCTGCCAACTTTGCTCAAACCGTGCCATTTTTGACCCTATTTTACATCAAATGGCACTTAATTTTTCTGTTTGGCACTTAGTGCCAAAATAGCACTTTACAAAAATAGTAATATTTTAATACCTTTTTGTGAAATCCTTTGCGTGTACTTTTTTTTCTCAACTAAAATTTTCTAATTTCTAAAGATTATTCAACTGGTTTATCTTATTTTGGCATTGCACTTTTGTTTTAAAAATTTGGTTCTTATTTTATTGCTAAATGGGAAGGATTAAAAAGGATGGCTTCATTTTTCGCACTTTTATTTTTCTATTTGGCACATTTTGGCACTTTTTATCCTCATTAAGGCACCTCATAGCTAAGGATAGTTGGCAGCCCTGGTGGTGACACTCAGATAGCTCCATTTTCAAATAAGTACACTGCGCTATTTCGTTGAGTTAGTGCGCCGACACCACAGGTGGCTATAAGGTCGTCCATCACCATAAATACTGCCCGGAGAAAAATGTATACTATGCATGCCTTTATACACCTTTTGATCTAAACTTTTCCAATAAACTCTCGCAAGATCATATCTTGTAGCACGTTCGATAAAACCCCCTAAAATCTGCGCGCCACATAAATCTTACATTGCCTAATAGGATATATGCATATACATATGTATATAAGTAAATGTCCGCTACATCATTTGCAACTCTTGCATAGCCAATTTACTTTGGCATTACTCAACAAATGCGGTGAAAAAATCCATTTTATGCAATGCAAATTAAAACCTATCGCATTTTAACTATTCTCCTACAAACCGATTAGTCATAGAGTAAGTTGCGGTTTTCAATAAATGATGCAAAAACAAAAAATTAAAAATTGAAGCAGTAAAAGAGAAAACAGAAAACAAAAAAATAAAAATAAAAAATCTATGCTGAGTGCAGGCCATTGTACATACACATGAGCCGTTTATTTAAAAAGTGACATAAGTCACTTCTTACCTCTTGTGATTAAATTATCGGCAACTTTTGACCGAATGCATCTATAAATCGCTCTTTCGTCATAAACTAACGACAAAACCTTCTACCTTTGGTTGATTAAGTTGAATGAATAACTTACGCGCCCAGATACAAGTAGGTAATTTAAGCACTTAAGCATGACTTACGCCACTTTCAAAATAAACAGCTCGTGTATGTTACATATTTATCTAATTTGCGAATATTATAATTGGTAATGTTTGCAAACATGTTCATTAAATACACATCGCACCCTAAATCAAAAACAGTCACAACTCAAAATTTTTCAAAATTTATCTTTTCTGACTCTAACATGAGTCCGAATGTTAATAGGGCCAATCTGCCAATGGAAAAAAAAATTTTTTAATTTTCGAAAATCATACCGAGTTCTAAATTTCACAATTTCCGTGATTTTGCTAGTTTATTTTTAGAATATCTCAAAAACTATTATAGTTGCAAAAATTTCGAAATTAAAAAAATCTTAAAAGAGAAAACTAAGTTTTTGTCTAAATTTTTCGGTATTCAATACCTCACACTGATCTTAAAAGATCCTGAAATTTTCAGCAAGGTTTTGTTTAAATATATGAATTTGTGAACTTTGAACAATTTTTATTTTTGCAAACTCTTAATAAAGTTATATTAACAAATTTTTTACAATAATTTTTTTTTGTTCAAAGTTAAAAAATTGATATGTACAAAAAAATCATATTCTTCAAAATTTTAAGATCTTTTGAGATCAGTGAGAGGTATTGTTAAAAAAAAATTGCCAAAAACTCATTAGTGCTACGATTTTTTAAATTTCTAAATTCTGTAATGTTTTATTTCTCAGATATCACCTTTAAAATGAGACCGCAACCATTTTTGTTATTATTATAGGTCCGAGAAATTACGAAATTTTAAACTTACGCAAATTGTTTTCCTTTGGCATAGCCCCCAATCTTCCTTCTTCTTAAGTTTGTCGTGTTACTTATTGTACACTCTGAACTAATAAAAATTACAGTTTTTTTAAGTAAACATAAAATGGTTTATGATTTTGTATGAAAGCTACATAATTTACCCTACCAAAAGAAACCTCTGGATCCGCCCCTGGTATGAGATATCAAGTTGCTGATAAAACTGCAGCATTTTGTATATACATATGTAATAGCTATTTTATCAGCAGTTTAATCGTGCATAGCGCAATTTGCAACTCAGCCGCCTTTAAACAGCGTTTACTTTTGTTATCTACACGAAAATTCGTATGTTTTAATCACTTAAGTAAGATATACTTAGTATGTATGTATGTATTTATGTATATGTTTACTTGCATTTGTTAAATTTTACTAGCTAACTAGGTACTTGTATTCTCATGTGTATTCAAGCAATTATGTCTTGCTTACAGTGTGTGTGTGTTCCGGTTTGTTTATCGCAAATTTGCGATTTGCATTGGCAAAGTGAACTGAAGCGAGGGGTAGGGCCTTGCTTGCTGAACGCGTTAGGACCCTAAAAATTGTCACGCCTATCACTTGGGACACGAAAACAAATATCGCATTCAAGACAAATCTCTAGCATTGTTCTGGCGGAGCCTAAAGTTGTGTTGCTATATGATTTTCGCTTATATTTTATCACTTTTGGAATAGTACAAAAAGTTCAAAGATAATTTATTTCGAAAATTTTTTTACAGAGCGTTGCCACTTGTTTATGTTTTCAAAATCAATTTAAATAACAAGCTAAACGAAATATTTTAATATGGCTATAAAACGGTATAGGATTATTTCGAAAATATTTTTCCAGAGGACTGCCACCTGTTTAGCAATTCAAAATTAATTTCATTCATAAGTTAATTGAAATATTTTAATATGTGTGTCAAACGCGAGAGGTTTGAGTAAGTTTTATTTCCAACATATTTTTGAAGAGGATTAAAGGAGTTAAGCGAAACATTTGGGATTGGAGTAAACTTTATTTCGAACATATTTTCGGCAAGTTAAATTAAATATTTTTTAAGAGGGTGGCCACCTGTTTAGTTCGAGCCCAATTTAATTAAAAAATCAAACTAAATATTTTAATATAGGTATCTATATAACGGTCCTATTTTAAGAAAGCTTCATTTCGAAAATATTTTTGAAGAGAGTCGCCACCGGCTTAGTAATTCGAAATTAATTAAATTGACCAGCTAAATGAAACATTTTAACAAGGGTACAAAAGGAGAAGTTTAGGTAAGCAGTTAAATTAGAGTTGTTTTTAATATAGGCGTTAAACCAAAAAGGTTTAGGAAAGCTTTATTTGGAAAATATTTTTGAAGAGTGTTGCCAATTGCTTTTAAATTCAAAATTAATTTCATTAACAAGTGAAATTAAATAATTTAATATGGGTGACAAATGAGAGAGGTTTAAGTAAATATTATTATGAAAATATATTTTAAGAGGGCTGCCTCCTATTTAGAAATTTAGTATACATTTTATTAACAAGCCAAACGAAATATTTTAATATGGGTGTCAAACGAGAGAATTAAGCCAGCTTTATTTCGAAAATATGTTTTAAAAGTGTTACCAGCTGTTTAGAATTTCAGACTCAGTTTCATATCCAAAATGAAATATTTTAATATGGGTATTAAACAAGGGAGCTTTAAGTAAGCTTTATTTATAGAATATTTTTTTAAGAAGGTTGCCACCTATTTAGAAATTTAGAATATACAAGTAAATGAAATATTATAATACAGCTGTCAAATGAAAGAAGTTAAAATTAAGCCTTTTCTCAAAAATATTTTTAAAGCGGATTGCCTGCGACCTGTTTAAAAAGTCAAATTTATCTGAGTTATTTGAAATATTACATCGATGTATCTTGCATTTATATCTAAAATTATTTTAAAAGCATTTCATCGGAGAGTTCCGTTCATCTTAAACAAAATATAACCATTTGGCGTTAGACAAAAATATACATATGTTATACTTTTTTTTTGCTTTCACTTTCACTAAGCAGCAACAACAACTGCATGTCGATATTTATGTGCGTCTAATATTTTTTGAACTAATCTCTTTTCTTCATGGCTATAAATTACTTTTAATTCCGTACAAATTAATAAAAATCAAGTGGTCTACCCCATCGCTCTATCTCTCATAATAGAAGGCATTAACCGGCGCCTTGAAAGCAACAACAATTAAGAAAGAAAAAAAGCAATTTATATTAGATAAATATTCTTTGAATATCTTTGACCGTACAATAAGTAATCGCATTTGACTTTGCTGGCGCTCAGCCAACGATTTATTTTATGTTATTTTCATATTTGTACTTAGAATTGTAGCATTGAGCTTGTTGAACATTTAAATATGTACATATGGAAGTACTACATACATATGTATGTATATGTTTCGTTTTTTCGCGCTTTTTTTATAATAATTTTTCAATCATTTTTTTTTTGTTTTGCTCGTTGCTACTGTTCGCTGATTGTTAAGTAGCTATCTACATAGCACTCGTACACAATTTTTTGATTATATTGGCCCGCCACAGCCGACACAAATCAACTCCCCAACACAACAATACACGTAATGGGTCGCGCAAAGACGTAAACAAGTGTTGTACAAAAGAAATCTTCTTTTGAAAAAAAAAATAAACCGTTATGTCTTTAATCATTCATTTATTCCGATTTCGTTGGATTCCTTACCGCGACCCGGCATAAGTTATCGCATTTAAAATAACGTATAAAATATATTTCGCTTTTCTTTCGTAGTGTTTTTTACAAGTTTTTGTTATTGTTTATCGTGTAAAAATATGTATGTGCATATGGACGTGCAAGCACTTATCATGGATATTCTTAATTGTAGCGAAAACTGATTGTATTCCTATTTATAAAAAACGTGTACATATTTTGATAAGTTTTAAAATTTCAACTTTCCGCATATTTCTCGCTGATCAAACATATGTACATATGTACATACATATATATATGTTTATTAAGGTATTATCTCTAAAAAATTTCGCTTGAAGTTGAGTCAATTCGTCTCACAGAAGCTGTAAGTATCCAAGCATTAAGAACGACAAAGACATGCAAATCCTCGCAAATAAATCCTTTTCAGATGAGGAAAATTTATTTTACCCCTCTGCCTCTGCACAACATGACTCTTCACACATTGTACATTACACCCATCTAATGACAACTTTAAAACCAGCTATTAAATAACTTCTTACACCATACACTTGCATACATACATATGAATGTATGTATGTATGAACATACGAGTACATCCGTGCTCCCAGTATTTGCGTCTGTACAAACTTTGCTTCTGAGTCACCAATATTGGCAAAATTTTCGATCACTCATTTTGGTCAAGTAATAAGTACTACGTATACATATGTATATGTATATGTCTGAATGTATACTTACCCTGTAGGGAACTCAACTAACTATAAATGCACTATAAGTTCACTACTTTTGAAGTAGCGGTGATTACGTCTCGACTACTTTACGTTGCTGTCAACTGACTACTTTTACATGGTGGTGGCGCAAAAATCGTCAGTTTGTTTTCAGCTTACTATATCTGGTTATCTATAAGACCTCTAAAGATGTGCTATTAACATATGTACCATATCTACATATACATATACTTATGTTTACATATTTACGGCAATATTAGTTGCGATCCCGTACGAGTCCGAACTAGTCAGAAATAGTCAGAATCAGTCAGATTTTACTGGAAATCGATCCCGTACTCGGTTCTCTGACTATTGAGAGGACAAAAAAAAAGAGAGTAAATACGGCTCTCTCTCTGTCAGAAGTTACCAGTTTTAGTCCGAGAATTTTTTGCTGGTAAATTCTGGTAAATGTGTCAAACGATCAGCTGTAGTGTGTTTGGCAACCAAATGTAAACAAAGCAAAATTGTATTCTGCTAATTCATGTTGCAAAGTATTTAATTACTTGTTTAAGTGGATTCTAATGAATTTTAAAGTATTTTTGGTTATTTACATGTGTGAGCTGAGTGTGTTTACATACAAAATTTGCAAAAATTTACAACCAAAATTTGGAGGTTATGTTGAAGTTGACAGAAGTTACCATTTTTTACTAGAAAGCGATCCCGTACTTTTCAATGTTACTCTCTCGCTCTGAGCGAATTTTTATTTTTTGATAGTTTTACTAGTCCGAGTCCGAGGAATACGGGATTGCACCTATTATTTTAAATATCAAAGTTAGCTATTTAAATATAATCAACTACGAAATTCCCGACAGGGTATGTATTGTGTGTACCTACTCTAATTGTTCCAGCAACCAACTTTCAGTAAACGAAATAGTATTTTCAAGAATAAAAAAAGTATTGTTGAAATTTTCGTTTCGGCTCTATTTTTAAATTTATGGTTCATAATTAATATCATAAACATATATGTGAACACATACATACATATTTACATATGTACATACGTATGCATTTACTTTTGTACAATGGCATTCAATTGTTATTAATCAATACACAAAAATAGTACTTAATGTTCGAAATTTTTTAGCACAATATGTACAATATTAATCAAAAAATAAAAATAAAATCTCGAAAAAGCCAGAACAAAATATTACCGGCCATACATTAAGTGCATGCATGTGTAGGTATGAGACTATTTAAACGCAAATTAGAAATGCAAAACCCATTTGAGCAAATAGGGTATTTGTGCATGCCTGCATACATACATACTTACATACATACATACGTATATATTGGCAAAACACGAACAAAATCTATTCGCACAATATGAGATCATCTTTGTTTGTTAGCATATTGAAGAGTGAATGGTTCACAACCAAGTGCAAAATGTACAAAAAAAAATATAAAAACTAGTAATTTTTAGCAAAAAAAAAACCGACTTCAACTCCCATATAAAAAATATATACATATATATATATCTCATGATCCGCTGATCGGATCTTAACCAGATTAGTATGGGACCACCTCTGAGACACTACCTTTCCGATGCAAAAAGAATTATCGAAATCGGTTGACGTGGTCCAAAGTTATGCGGTAACATACAAAAAAAAAAAAAAAAAAAAAGATTCCGACGAACTGATAACCTCCTCCTTTTTTGGAAGTCGGTTAATAATAAAAGAAATAATATGCAAAATATATCTAATGTTTTACATACATTCATGTGAGTGAGTGATAAAATTACATTTGCATGTGGCGCAAATGAGAAAAGAAAGCAGCTGATGAATGGCAAATTATGTTAAGAATAACCCGTTCGGGAGTGATGCTTAGAAGAGATGTGTAGAGCGCTGAGATTAATTTTCGGCCAGCTACCGCCAAATTAACCTTCGCTGGGACGGGCGCCTTGTAACGGTGCGGGGCTTAGCTGAATTACCACCTAGTCTGCTTTAAATTCGGACGGGGATGTTTGGTTAGCTATCATCTACGCTGGCCCTGTCCGGTTCTGACATTTTGCAGCCAGAGCATTCCGGACACCGGGCCGCCTCAGGATGTTACGGCATCTTTACTGGGACGTCCTCGTCGGGCTGATGGCCGCACGACTCAGTTAAATACCAATTAAAAAAGCAACACTCACAAAAATACGAAGGAGGAGGTGGAGAAAATGACAGGAGGCGTGGGTTTGAGTCTCTCTTAAGCGAGATACGTGCATACGAAAGAGAGCTGTTGCCGAGCCCCACAAAGGGTGAATCAGGGAAGAGCAGAAAGACGGGAAATAAAGTATTGGAGAATGATCTACGAAACTTACTCCATTATCCCGATTAACAAGGAAGCGGGGGATCGGTTGTACCCGGCGTATGACAAAATGTCATGGCGTATGAGTAACACTCTTATCTATACTTTTTTTTTTCAGTGTAAAGGCTAGTATGCAGCTCTCAATAAAACGGACAAGAAAAAATTTAAAATGTTAAGCTCTCACAAAAAAAAAATTGTTTTCGTAGAAATGGTATAGAATTCTTGAACATCAATATTTTTCGATCAAAAGCTTTGCTTCTTTACAGGAGACTTCCGATAATAATACGCAGTTGTTTATTTAACCTTTTTTTTTTTAGTTAACTATTTTTTATATGTAGGTTCCCCAAATTATCTAACTCTGTAATTAGAGAATTTTTTTACGAATATTGGGTCATTTTAACCCAATCGTTGCAGAAGTGTTAAAAATAATTATACAAAAATTACTCAATACTATCACAACTAATTTTCAAAACAACTTATTTTTCACTTACCAGAAAAACAATTCCTGCATAACTGCCAGCAACGACGAAAATGACAAAAAAAAAAGTTCACAAAAGCCCAACAAATTGATGACTCTTTAGCGGTCAATAACACAAAAACGCGACAACAACGTAAAAAGAACACGTTCTGCACAAAAGAAGCTGCTGATATATGTAGAATTACAGTCGCTTGCTTTTAACATTTTCGAAAGCAGGTAACACCAACACCAAAACAATTTTTAATGCTAATTATGTACATATTTACGTACGTCATACATATGTATATGCGATTATTATGAGCGCAGTTCTCGCCCAGTTCAAGCACTTTTACAACTCCTCTCTCTTGTCACAAATGGATCGAAAGCAAAGTGAAAAGCGCTAACAGTTAGACGTATGTACGTATGAACGGTCAAATGCACGAGCGAACGCACGAGCGTACATATGTTTGATGATTGGCCAAGTTTACGGTGTTTTGTTTCCAATTCTCATTCTTATTATTCACGCTTTTATTTAACGAATATAGCATTTTCACGATTTTTCTTTTTACATACACTTTTATTTAATTTTTATTTTTAACTTGCTTTGTTTTGTTTTGTTTTTTTTTTTGCTACTCTTTTGTTTTTATTATACTCGTCGTGAATGAAAAACCAAAAACAAAAAAAAATTAATTCGAGGTTAAGCGCAAACAGTTCACAAAATACAATCAAATACAGTCAATACAACTTTCAGATACGAGTACAACGGAAACGTTCAGGCCAAGTATCTGACTGCATTGACTTTGACTGCTACCACTTACGTACATGTATGTATATGCAATGTAGTCGATGATTCATGCGCCAAAAAAAAAAAAAAACGTTATACGAATCGCCAAGAATTTTATAAGCAAAGAGAGAAAAATGCAGCTTACGATCGTGGCTAACTTTTACACATGTATGTATGTATGTATTTTTGAGGTTAACCGCAAAAGTAACCCTGCAGAAAAAAATTATCAATTGTTAAAAAATAACCCACTTGTAGTTAGCTTTTTTGCGGGATTTCTATAAAATATATAACTTGTAGTGAGCTACAAAAAGCTAACTTGAAACTAGTTGACAAGTAATGAAGGGGATTATTTACTTTAAACGCGTTTCTATTTAAATATGCTGCAATTCGCAAATTCTTTTTCGAATTGAGGACAAATAAAAGGAAAATCAAAATTTCATATTATCATTTTGAAGTTATGTCTGACGGAGTTCGAATATGGGACCACCCACAGCAGAATATGGAAACAAATATGAAATGTAATAAAATAAATAAAAAAATTAAAAAATAAAAGCAAATAAAAAAAATTTTTTGTTTTTCCTATTGATATTTTATGACCAAAAGTAGTCAGTTACAAGTTAGTTACATCAAATGCAGAGGTAAACCACCCTTGACTATTTCGCAGCCATCGCCATAGAAATATAGTTAGCTTTCGTCAAAGAAAATATACAGATAATAAGTGACTTATAGCTCCATCCTAATCAACTTAAAGTTGGCTTATATTTAGATACATTTCCTGCAGGGGAGCACCCAACTTGGTAGCTGAGAGCTGCATACAAACATACTTATGTATATTTGTGCGTACATGAGCTGGACAAGACCAGCCAGCTTTTGTTGTTAAATACCTTCCGAGTCACAACTTTGAACACAATTTTAAGGTATCGTCCGAATTAGACTCAACTGGACGAGGAAATATGGCCTAAACCTCGGAAAGGTAGTCATATCTAGCATACCGACCGTTCCAATACCGGAAGGCTCAGGTTTACCAGCAACTCTATTCCTTAGGCCGAAGTCTATGCCACTGAACTAAATTTGTATGCCAAGACAATAGGCAGATAGTTGTGAAACAAAAAAGCATCTACTTAATAAATACTACATTAATTATTTTATTTTTAATTTGTAAATGCCTCCGCGGCATATAGCTTCGGGAAAACATACTAATTTTGTTCAGACTTAAAGAAACTCCCGCGCACGTGTGGATTAAAAAATACATGCGAATAAAAAAAAAATTGAATTTAGTTAGAAATTAGTATATTTTCAGAAAATTACTAGTTTTTGGAGGAAATTTCGTTTTTGTAAAATAAGAGGAGAACATATGTGTAAGCGCCAATCCATTATTATTATTATTATTATTAAAATGATAAGTGATGAGTGGGGTTTTTTGAAATGCACCAATTTTTTTTTCTGGAGTAAATATGTGACCACATGAAGTATCTTATGTCATTTGGATAATTTATGCCTACCAATTGTTATGAAAAAGGTTGCCCCTTGGCAGGCAAAGGCAAACCTCTGAGTGCATTTCTGTTATAAAAAAGCTTCTCAAAGGATTCATTTCCCCTCCAGTTTGGGTAACAATATGAAACAAGAGGAGAAGTTTTGCCAAAAACTCATCAAAAGTGTAAGCGCCGAAATATTATTATAATTATAAAATGTTATTATTATTTATTGTTACTGAAAGTAGGGGAGTCTGTGTATGTTAAAAAATTGTTACTTGGAGGTTTTTGGGGTCGCTGATTACGAATATAATGATGAATTTTTTAAATTTCAAAATGGTTGGATCCGCAGATGAACTTTTGAAAATTCGCTCATTCTCTCTCCACAATTGGTTCAGGTAAAACAAATCGGTTGTATTCTTGAAAATTCGGTACTCTTAAATGATGAGTGGTGTGTTTTGAAATCCAATATAGCGGACCGAAATTTGAAACCATCGGCTAAGCTCATAATATCGAAAGATTGTGAAAAACTTGTACGGATTAGGATTAGTGCGTAAGAAAACTTATGCCGAATTTGCACTAGGAATTGAATGACAAAAAATGGATGCCATTTAAAAAAATGCCATGTAGAAATGAACTTAATGACTATTTTTTAATGTAAAGACACGATTATTTTGTAATGCCCAATTTTGTCATTTTTGCCATTTAATGCCTAGTGGAAATTCGGCATTAGATTTTCGTTTCTACCGAAAAATGTTACCTTTTGATTCGTTTCTTAAAATGTCGTACCCCTGTAAGACAAAAAATGCACATTATCTACGCTTTGAAGATTTGTCAGGGGAGATGGTTGCCCTGAAAATCAGATGGTTGCTTAAAACGACAATATTATGAAATGAAAGAAGGCCCTTTTGAGAGATTTGATTTTAACGTCAATCACATTTTGCAACTTTTTTGGAAGTAGCGAAATCACCATAACTGACTTTTTAAAAATGTTTTCATTTTGGAAAATTGCATCGTTGCTATATTTTAATATATAAAGTTTTTGCGCTTTGAGGGAAACAGGAAAATTCAATGCTTTCCGGCTTGAAAATTACACAGAGCGCAGCTTTCATTACGCGTAACAATCGGGTTTCTAGAATATGCATACGCACACCCGCATACATACATACATATGTATGTACATACTTATGTACGCAGTTCTTCCGGTCTCATCAGACAGCTCTTGATGTCACACACCGTTAATTACATACATAAAAAGTCAGTTAACTGCCTGCTGTGTAGAGACAATCAAATAGAGGTTATATACATACATACATACATACACGTTTCCATAGTTTAATCAGCTTATTATTAATTCACTGCTGTAGCGCGTCTTCTTAAGTAAAATGTTAATCGAAATTCAATTCAATAAATTCTCGCAAGTAATAACAAATGCGACAGTGCGCACAGTAAGCTAGCTGCCTACACATATACATATACATATATATGTAGCTAAGTATCTCGCCATTTGATCTTAGAGAGAACAACAATATATAGCAAAAAAAAAATATTGTAAAGAAAAAATGACAACACGCCAGACCAAATGGAATTACTAGTAAAAACAGCAAAAGCGCCAGAACAAAATGTCTAATAAAAAATATTGTACAAATACTCGTTCAAACATATAAATTTTCATATGTATAGCACATATGTATGTATGTGTGTAGTGGTGCATTCAAAACCACCTGTAGCTACAAATGTATTCTGAATATGAGAACAATATTATATAGTATGTACATATTTTCATTTGATATGGGAAGATAACTAAAAGCCATTACGTATGGTTTTATTACCGCTTCACTAATAAACACATGCATGCATACATACATACATACATATGTACATACATATGCATTTGAAGAGCTTATAATAAGCCTTGAAGGATAAAAACGCGCAATTTTTTCAGAAGAGAATTATTTTTCTAAGCCATTGCGGATGATACATACATGCACACATACATACAAACAAACAAAGCAAGAAACAAATGAAATTAAAAAAAAAAATTATTCGCAAATTATTTTTGTATATCAAAAAATTTGCAACAAAATTGATTTGCCTTGTTGTTCTTACCACCAGCTTCTTACTACCAGCATAACATGCTTTATTAGCAAGTCGCAAATTTTCTAAGCAAACACGCTATATAATATATATTTTATACTTTTCATATGCTACATAATATTTTTTTCACTAAAATGCACTTATTTTTCTTCACAATTCACAACTCTGAAATATTACCACTATTTGTTGTAATTTAAATGCCAGCGTTGTCAAAAGTTTTTATTATATTTTAACCACCGCCGTTTAATTATTTAATTTTTATTTTTTTACTTCTTCGCCGCCGGTTTTGCGCAAATCCGCTTCCGTAACAAACACTTTGAATTCCGTTGTTCAACTGTTCATCGCTTTAACTTTAAAGCCGTTCGCTACCAAAAATGCCCACTAAAATGATTCACTACTATTTTGCTTGTTCATATACGTGTGGCTGTGTGGCTGTGTGCCTGTGTGTGTGTTAATACAAATTTTTGTTGCGTCCAAAGCATTCGTTTGTGTCTGGACTACAAACATGGTGGGTAAAGTAAAACATCCGGTGGTTTGTGCATTTGCTGGGATACGGAAACTGAGATGTGTTTTTAGATCCGTTGAATCTTAACCCTGCAATAAATTTGTTATTTTGTTGTTGAATAATCAAGATAATCAATCGAGCTCTCGAAAAGGCTAAAGCTCTTCTGGTTAACTACTTGGTTTAGTTTCTCTACCTGCCCACCGAACTGGGCCCAGTTTGCTCACTAGTTTGCTTGAAATTTTGCAAAAATTTGATTTAAAAAAATTATATGTTAAGGCTAATATTCACTCGATCACATCCTAGTATTTCGTCCTTTTAACTGTATTAGCTTAAACAGATAAAATTAATTAAAAGGGCATTTTCAATACCTATTGTCCCTTTGAATCAAAAATTTTAAATTTTTTTCAATTCAACAGAATTTTCTCTTTCATTTGGTGTCCTTATTGTTATTCTACGTTGGACTGAATTTTTTAGATAATGCTTGGAATTAATCGTGTCTTTGAAACTAAAAAGTTCTTTTAAACCAAATCCTAAGGTCAGAGAGAAAAACTAAAAACGTAGTTTTACTATACTTGGTCCACAGTTTCGTGAGTATATTGATTGCTTGGTGTGTTTCGAATTTTTTTGTTTGTTTTTGCGCACAGTGTTATTTGGTGCAGAAGGTGGTTTAAAATAAAAAAATTAAAAAAATACTGGGTACGCCCCTGGTCCCAACTGACTTGATATTAGCACTGTCTCCTTAAATAAAGGCTCTCATTAAAACCCAACTACCATTCCACAGTGGTTCAAAACTGGAATTCACAGGAGCCTTAATTTTTCAACCAATTTCATTTCAAAATTTGAAATGTTATATCTAGAAAAATTTTCACCAAAAAAAAATATAATTAACTTTTTTCGAAAAAATCTGGATATGCAATTTATTACATATAACATTAAATTTTAGTACAATTAATTGCTAGTTCCAATGGGTTAAGAGGTCGCGTTGGTTTCTAATAATTTTTTTGTTAGCATTCCGTGCATATATTATTAAAAGTCAATGCAAACTCTTAGCCACTTGCAACTTCCACTTTATTATACCAAAATTTAATGATCTATAAAGCTTGTTTAAGTGACTTGCGCCTACTAAAAATTTTTCTAAAAACCAAAAAAATTTAATTTTGTGAAAATTTGTTTAAAACATTTCCAATTTTTTATAATTTTTTTCGTTTTGGGAGAATCTTACAATTGTTTTCAACTAGTTTTTATTGTGTAACATTTTTTAACTGAAACTGGAGAAACGGGTTTCTTCAAAATTGCTACTTTATCTGCAGCTTGCACTAAAAAATTTAATATAACCAAATAAAAATTTAAAAATCAGGCTCAGCTAGGCTTTTGCAAATTTGATTAGCTTTCATTCAAAAAAATATATATATATACCTCCCTTGTATGACAACATCAAGCCGCTGAAGATCGACCCTGAATTGACAAGGTTAGTAGGCACGCTAAACTATTTTAATGATGATAATTATTTTCATTTAAGTTCATGTTTGTAATATCTAATATATACTGGACTTCAAAACAATACCACTGATAGAGGTATGTACGTTTTTTTTTTTCAATTAACTTTTAATTGCAATAAAATTTTCAGAGTCCAATCTATTCAACTTAATTGAAAGCAAAACTAAAAAGGTTAAAAAATTGCGCATGATATTATATTTCTGCTACACTTCTTCTATACATATACATACATATATATATTTAGCTATTAATTACGCTTGCCGACTCCTACTTTTGGAGTATGATAACCTTTTGAAGCCCCATACCTACTGATAAAACCGAGGTGATAATTTAGCAAACTAATAAATATTGTAAAATGACTGACACCTGTGTCTGTAAAAAATGACTATCTTACTAGATTCTAAAGGTAGAATCACAAAAACTTTGTTAGCGCATGCAAACCTGGTTTAGCAACGAGCTATTCTATGCTATCTATGTAACGGTAATCTAAAAGTCGTTTGCGTGTTGGCAATTTAGTAGCAAAATGGTATACTATCGACACGATCGATCAGTTGGAATGTCATGCTGTTCATATTTATATATTTATTCCGCTTTTAATAGTTCAATGTGTAATATTTAAATTTCCATATTTAATAACTACTGAAAAATTTTACGAAAAGTAACAAAAAAAAAACAAAGTTTCAAAAGTGCGCTTAATGAGTACGCCAACGTTTCCCATTCATATCAGCATGCGCAATTGACCCGAACGATCAGCGATTGCAATACTTAAAAGTGTCGTATAATTTCAAAATAATTACTAGTGATTTGTTGCCGAGTAAAAGCTATTCAAAAATCTACACTTCTACCACAGCGTATAAATATTGCTGCACGCTTGACGAATTTAATTCTCTACTATTTAGCATTCTGCATTAAATATTGACCGGAAAGTGGAAAATTGTAGCTACTATTAATATGGCTGTAGCAAAGTGTCCTCTATTTCTGACAATCCTAGCCGTTGCTATGGAAATTTCCTTGGCTTGCGTAAGTGCAATATTTAACCTTTAAAACATCATTTGATTCAATTCGAAACATTCGAACAGAACGGCTACAAGGCGCGTATGATAAAAGCGGAAAATTGCGCAGGAGCGGACGCGATCATTACGCTAGATGACGATTTTTCAGTCAAACTCAATAAGAAATGCGAAATTGTGCCGTCAGGTTGCGTCATGAATAAGGCCTTCAATACCGCCGTGTCGCAGTTTAAATTGCAAAAGGATGGCATTGTGCTGAAAGAGGGAAAATTCGACTTGTGTGCTGCCGCCGAACATGTGCCGAACGAAGCAAAGGATATGCTGAAGCTCTTCGGCGCCCCAGCTAGTTGCCCAGTGCCAGAGGTAAGCGCTTAGACAAGTTTATACTTATCATCTAAGAGCTTAAACAGACGGCAGCGTTGATCCGGATCAACTCGGGAATTAACTGCAGTTGATCCGGATTAAGTCCCAGTTAATCCCGATCAACGCTGCCGTCTGTTCAAAGCTTTAAGATAAAGAATGTACTGTAAAATATTGCATACCACAATACTCTCATTTCGCTAGGAGAAAATCTGCGCAAACGATCACCGCGTTGACTTGTCGAAATACAAGGCCATGTTGGGTATGGCCAAGGGCAATCTAATTATGGATTCGGAGATAACTCATGATACAGTAGGTTTTTGTTTTTGTATTTTATTTTATTTCTTTTTGCCACGTTTGTAGCAATATTCTCTCTCTTATTTAAAGGGTAAATCTTGTTTCCACATTGAGATGGAGATTACGAAGAGCTAAAGCAATTACTGCATAATAAGCCAAATAAATACATTTGCAAATGTTTGTTGCATTAAATTAAGAAGCAAATTTTAATTAAATTTATTCAGCATGCTCTATTGAAGCCATAGCTTAAATAAAATTAATCTCAAACTGAAATAGTGTTTATCTTTTCAATCTTAGTAAGTGATTCTTAAGCATTGCGTACATCCATTCACATTGCACATTCTGGAGGTAAAAACAATTGTTGGAAATTGTTGGTATGTGTCTGACATCTGAGATGACCATCGTACCTTTTACCCGAAGAAGAAATGTTTCAGGCATGAAGAACATAATCCTGCAGTCTAAACATCTGTGGAAGTCTCATGTTGATGCAACCCCAACAAAAGCTGCGAGGGCACTAATAGTGTGCAAGCGTCTAGCATGCAATTCTTGGGTGTGTAGCCTAAATATCCTGAGATGAATTTAAGCCATGAAAATACGACCAGCACAAAAGGGTAATTCCCGATCTCGAAATGGCTTGGAGTAACTCCCAAACCTGGGAATTCATTGGGGCAGGCATATTAAACTGCCTGTGGATTTAAGGTGAGGATTATCACTGAAGTCAAATCTCCAAGAGCTCTTCTAAACATTCTGCAGATTTTGTGAATAAATGAAGAGTTGTGATGAGTTAAAGGCACAATAGATCCATTAGGTCGCACTGCGTACCTTTTATGAGCATCTATCTTTCTATATAACTGTCACTTTGAGCTCTCAATTCACTCTACCTTTAAAGTTTTTTCACGAAAAGAAACGGAAGGTGTCAGAGAATCGAAGAAGTTAGCTACACTATCCATGGCCAAGAACAAGCTGGAACTTGCTTCACTGGGGGTCTGTAAAAAGAGAAATCGTTTGGGGAACACGGTTCTCTCCAAAAAGATGGCAGAACCAGCCAACAAAAATGTCTTACATGGCACAAAGGCGACCTGAGCTGAGGTTACGAGGACGTCAGCAAATAGGGCGACCGCTGAAAATGGTTGTGAGATGATGGCATTGCTATGAGCTCTCTAGCAACTGCAAGCGATATAGGTGGCCATATTGCAGATAGTTAGACACTGATATCAAATTTAGCGACTATACTTTCTTTCCGAGATAGAAAGGCGTCGACTGACGATGAGGCAACGGAGTGGTGTCACTCAATTTACAACACTTTCAAGGTGCAGCAATTAAGGTAACTAACTCAGCTGAAGTGCCCAAAATGTAGATTTGCGTGTATGCAGGTGAAGGGTTCTCAACAAGTTTTATAGAGGTCCCTAAACTTAGCTTACTCTAGCTGTGCATCTATTTTCTGCCAAGAATCAGGACTCAGGCTAACACCGATACCTCCAATATACCTGAAGCTTCCTGTGCTGTAAACAATACAGACGATCAACGGGTGGACTGGGGTGGAAGCGATTATCTCATATGCAGAATCTGCTCCACAGTTTGGTCTGTGTGGTCATACCCATTGGAAAACGGCTTGTTGGAGTGCGATGAGACTTCCGAACCTAAACAGCATGCTAAGTGAAGGTTTCAGGGGCCGCCTTAGTACTTTAAACCATTCATAAATGATCCCGTTGGGGAATTTACAGACACAATAATACCCAAGTTGAGTAGTAAGTAAGTAAAGACTAAGCCAATGAAAGTTATAGCTCCTCCGTTCGATCCAAACTTGAAGATGGGAATTACTGAATTTAATTTATTTGGAACTAGATTTCAAATAGGTGTACCAATGGGCACATACCCAACCAAAATTCGCCATTGCAGTCTTTCATCGAAAATGGCTTAGTAAAAAGGCGATTGGTCCGTTATAAACATCATAAGAAAAATTTGAAAAATTTAAGAATAACGTTTTTTGAGCACCTTGCTGGAGTAAACGATGGAGGGGATGCACAGCAAGGGAAAGAATATATATATGTATTAGAGTACTTTAATATACAATAATTTATAATTTAGTAGAACATAGTTGGGCTTAATTTTGACCTGTATAGATTTATTTAAGAATACAAGTACTTATTTCATTGCTTTGATTAGAATGGCAATGAATCCGCACGGGGAGCCAAAGGACAGTCATTGCGGCAGAGCGGCTTAAATCTGTTGAATGCCAAATCTATTTTCTGGGTTTTCCTTGGGAATAGGGAAAAAAGTGTAAACGATTGCGAGACTATAACTAGTTGGAGCAGATATGTACATACATCTGTACATAAATGCAATCTATAAAAAATTATAATAGCAAACTTTATTGAAAAAAATTATATGTATTTACTTAGTGCGAAAGTGAGTTATTGTGCCTTATGAATAAAAACTACAAATACTTTTTCTTTAAATTTCAGACCTATTACTCTATTTATTCAAAAAAATTTAATTAAAAGGTCTGAAATTTTAAGAAAAAGCAATTGCTTCATTTTTATTTATAAGGCCCATTGGCTATTAATAAATAATATGGTATTTAGATTTCTTTTCTGCACATAAAAGGTTCTTTTTTGGCTAGTCCACCGGTGTCCGAAACTGTACGAAACTATCCATTTTGTGTTTCTTTGCTTGATTCTCGGGCTGTTGAGAGCCGCTTTAAAAGAGTAATTTTTTGGTTTTTGGCTATCCGGAGATCGCCCGGACTATTTATATATATATTTTTTGATGTTTTTCTTTGATTTATAACGTTATTATGTTCGCTGCCGCTCGAATATTTATTCACTTAAAAAAATAAGTATGCTGTAGTAGGCAATCGATCGAATTTTGTTAGAAAAATAGTAGATACGCTATTTTCGTAAATCATCGATTCCTAGAGCATATATGTAACCTTACCTCAGCTACGATATAACCACCTTTATCGAAACATACATTTGCAAACGATGCGCAAGCAGCTTACACTTACAACGGAACAGATCCGTTATCCATGACTGCGATTCCAAGAAATAATTTGAGGGCGGAAGTTGCTGGAGATGTGGAATCAACACAAATTAAGCACTTGCATGGCAACTCAATGCTTTTGATAGGGTACACACAGTTGTAGAAAAGGATGAATTCATAAATCGATTAGGTTTTCTTTACGTAAGCAAAATAAATGATTATAATTTATAGACGAACGCGACGACACGTTAGAATATCAACAAGCAACGATACGAAAAAGAAGACAAATACAGAAACACTTCACTGTTGCAATTAGCGCAAACACACACCTTTTTTCAACATATTCTACAACTATTTACTTATAACATTTAAATAAAAGTGTTTTATACTATGCAAAATTCACTAAATGCGCACAAAGGAACGGAAGTTTCATATCACTAAAGGAAATGTCAAAAAATGGCGGGAGATAATCAATCAGCGAAGTATGTATGTATGTACATATATATCTACGATGACAGCTTGCGTAATAATTTATACTTTTAATATTTATTATTTTACCAGCGCATTGATTCTTTTTTAATAAACTTAACTCTTTTCAAAACTGATAATTTTCTATGTCCCTTTTAACAGTCCGCATTTCCGGTTTATACTGAAAATCTACAAACTAAAATGTCTCTTCAATATTATTGGCATTTCGCAAGTCTCCACCAACTACACTGTGCGAAAAGATTGCACAATAATATCAAATGCAACCTTGCTAGTTTTGTTCTCCGGCTGTCAAAAGGCACACAGGAAACATGGCGCTACAATTTTTCTAGTTTTGTGGATTGTGCAAAATATTTTCCTTCTATTTTCTCACGTTTAAAGTGCAATTTTATAAATAAAAATTGGTGAAAAAGTTTTCCCAACAAAAATAGTTTGGTTTTGCAACAAATTGAAGTGGCCGCGGGTGCTGGAAATTGTTAAAATTTAAGCGTGAAAAACGCGTCGTGAATGTGGATAGAAAAATATATATCAGTTGTGGTGAAGTAAAGAGTGAAAGGGTGCTGCAAGGCAAGTGAAAATACGATAAAGGGTTGTCGGGTCGTGCCTGCTCCTGGTGGAGCGTTGAAATTCTCACTGTTACATCGTTCGCAAATGCACAACTATCAACAAGAAAATGTCAACAAAAAGAAAAAATAAGTGAATTGCTTGCTACTCACGGGGAGTAACGAGGAAAACGCGCGTAAAGTGCTATAAGAGATTCGATTTTTTATTTATTGTTTTGTTTATAAACGCGTGTGCTAAACGCAGTGGCAACTGAAAAGTTTTTTGCATATCGCTATAGCAAACAAATGAGCTAAAGAAATGAGTGCTGACACATTTGATGAAGAATTTTTCGAGACACGCTTGGAGGCGCTCAAAGATACACAAGAGGGCATACAACAGTTGTCGGCATGGTGTCTACAACAGCGTCCACATCATAAGAAGATTGTAACCTGTTGGTTGAATGTATTCAAAAGAGGTATTATGAACATTATTATATTTTAATAAAATAGCTACACGAATAGCCTGATTGTTCCAAAACAGAGATGGATGGGTATCATGTAAGTCAATAGCAATCTAAATGCAATTGACAGTATAGTGACAGCGTAGGACGCGAAACCCAAATTCACGTTCCCACGACAGTCCCCAGTCGACCCAAATATATATCTGGCCAAGGACTGTCACTCCAGCAACACTCCGCAAAAAGTTTTTGGGGAATTTGTATGCTGCTACAACAACAACAACAACAAACCCAAATCATTTTTGAGCTAGTAGTGTCTTAAAGTCTATTTCCTAAGTTGACATGGAACTACTCGACAAGTTCTATTTTTATTATGCATTCATGAATTCTATTATTACAATCCTAAAATACGTATTTATATCTTTTATGAATAAAGTACGCGTGGAACACAGACTAACTCTATTCTATTTGGCAAACGATGTCATACAAAATAGCAAAAGGAAACGCTATGAATTTGTGGAAAGTTGGGCCACAGCGCTACAACGAGCGACAACTATGGTGAGGTAAGTATATGCACGCACATTTCTACCTTAATGAATTTTAAACTTAATTCATCACTTTCATTCCAGAGATGAAAAGGTAAAAGGCAAGATTTTGCGTATTTTCGGCATTTGGGAACAGCGCGACATTTACAGTGAGGAATATATAAGCGATTTATCTGGCTTGCTCAATATAAATCCACCAAAGAAATCACAAGCAGTTGTATCTGATTCAGCAGATGACTATACGGTTCGTGTTGCAGTAGCAAAAAAAAAAAAATTTACCATATCTGCATCAAATTTCTATATCTTGCTCAATTTTACTTACTAGAATGGTCCATTCATTGCTAACATACGTGAATGTGTCGAGCTGTCTTTGGCGACTGATAACAGTTTTAAAAAACTGCCTAAGGCGCCTAATTGTGATATCGAGGTCATAAAGCAACAAATAAAGGATAAAAGCCATTCAGATGACATTGAAAAGGAAATCGAACGTTATACCACATACGCTGAGGCATATAGTAAGCATTTGCAAGCAGAAATTCGTACACGCAAAGCTGTCTTAAGTAACATTGACACAGCCATTAAATTCTATGCAAATCAACGAGGCGAAGTAAAGGTGGTAGTTAGTGTAAGTGGATATATTTTTTTAAATGCATCTTAGTCTGAGGACGACAAATATCGAAAATAGCCAATACTGAACTGAGCGCAAAATATTTATCAATCTCTCTCCCTCTGTTGGCCAGGCTTGTCATATTCTGCTTTCATTGATATCATTTTAGGCCTACAAAAATTTCGGCAGTCGCATAAAGCTTGTCAAGAAGAAATTGGATGAAATCACACCAAACTTGCCTAGTCCCATACCATCGCCCGACATAAATGCACCGTCTCCGGAACCAGATGCAGATCTGCCTCTGCCTGATGACCAATCACCGATCTCAATGGTAAGTTAATCGTTCTGGTATCACTATTTGTATATTAATTTTTTAAACATATCCTTACAGAATCTATTTAAAAATTCAATAAATGGGTACTCAAGTTATTTGGATGGTAAATTACCATTTGACATAAATGATTTTAAGCGTGATGATAACACTTCCAATAAATCAAGTAAGTGAAAACGTAAACTCACAAAGTTATTTCATATAAAAGTTTCTTTAAATTTACATAGGTCAGCCGATTGAAGTAATAGGTTCACGTTCGGACGATGAAAGCTACAGCTCCGGCACGGAGTATTACAAACCTGAGCCATTAACCCCATATTCAAGTGGCAGCAACATTTCCATACCTGGTCTGAATCCCCTGCCAGTGCCGCCTGTAGAATCGGGTTACTCCTCACTTGCACGCTCAGCGCAGCAATATGGCGGTTTATTACCACCACCTACATCAACACTATTTGGTGGAAACAATGGCTTAAATCATGAGTATAATCCCAGTTATACACCCGACAGCGGTTACAATGGTGGTGGCAATGGTGGCGGTGTTGGTGTCGCCAATCCGAGTGCCGGGCCGCAACCCATAATGCCACCTCCGCCAATGCCAAATATTAATCCATTGGATAACATTAGTGGACGAAGTGGCATGGGTGGAGCGCCGCGTGGACCTAATAATGGCAATGATGATTTTAATTCCACATGGAATATGAATATGTCGTGGACATCAATGGATAATTCCAATTTATCTAACTCATCTTACACGCCTGAAAGCATAGATACACCCGTTTCACCGCCACACTTTGAGCGTGAGGCTAGTAGCAGCATTGCCGCGACTATAGAATATAATGAGCATCATACAAGCAATGTTTTGATATCACAACAAGATGTTGATCATCGTACATTGCATTTGCCAGCATTCGATCTGCCCGCTGTGGATTTAGGTGTTAAATTGGGGCTGAGTAAAGGTTGGTGGTGGTATTGGGTTATTATTTTTCCTTCAAATTGCAAGATTGTTGTTATTTAATTTTATATAATTGTTGTAACAGCGTAAAACTTGTTTAATATGAAAATGCTAATCCCGATATCAATCCGGTTTCGGGGTTGGTGGTGTAGCCACAACTCTTATGACAGCTGCTCCTCTTTTAATAGTAATTTTTGTTTGTTTACAGATAAAACACGTCAATTGGATATCGATCATAGAAATTTGATTTCGTTGACCGGTTCGCCGGGTGGAAGTGATGGTGACAAAAAATCATGGCTCTCACAGGATGCGGTAAGTCAAGCTTTTTGCTTTAGCGTATTCTTTTAAATCAGAACGTTAGAAATGAGCAAAAAATTTATCGAGAGCAGTTTTACTTCGTAAATTAAATCAAGCAAATGCTTTTTTACTATTTCCTTTCTTTACTGCATTTTAGAGTTTTCTTGACAATACAACAGGCGATGTGGATTACCGTGCGCTGCCAATGCCGGTACCTGCTTTAGATTCATCAGATGCGGAACCACCTGGCGTAAGTTCCAGACTACACATATTTTTTTCTTTTTATATATTGCCAATAAAGACCTCTACTCTTATAAGTTCCATCCGCACATTTAAGTCGAAATAATTAACTTTAATTTGCAGTTGATGGCGCCGCCGCCTCCTAGCTTTCAGAAGAAGACGAATTCTCCGCAAAAAAACAATGCCAGTACGTATAAATATGAATTCCTTAACGAGAAGTAAATCATTTAATGATCCCCAAACTCCTCATCTGCTCCATATATTTTAGGCTCGTCATCGGACAAAGAAGATTCTGGTAGTGCGCGCTATGATCCCTCCGATATGGTTATCGATATGGACATGTCCGATGAGGATCTTGATGAAATTTTGAGAGGTTTGCTTTCTAAAAACTGCATAGTTTCAATATTTTTTATTACATTCATAATTTTTTGTTTGCCTTTTCTCAATGCCGCTTTCCTGACTGATCGCCTCCTTTAGAGGTGAATGAGCAAACAAGCGACCAGCTGGATAGTTCACAGCAATCGATAGGCAGTGGTGATGCATCACTACTCGATACATCCAAGGATCTAAATGAAGAAGAGCAGCTTAGTGCCGTTAGTGTGAGGCCAGCATTGTTGGAAACACCGCCCGAATATGTGCCACAACCGGTCTGGGACAGCAACCAGTTAGATCAAATCAACATGCCAACTTATGAGCCACAAAATATAGGCATCAATATGGAAATGCAAGAGCACCAGCAACAGCAAGAAATGTGGAATCAAGCGCCTTGGCATAATGGTGGCCATGGCCGTGGTGGCGGTAATGTGCCGCCGCCTCCGCGCCCACCCTTCCCCTTGCCCTTTGGTAATTTCCCTATGAATGCTAACTATCGTGGCGGTCGTGGTGGAGGAGGTGGCGGTCCTGGTTGGGGCAATTCACCGCAACAAAATCATTTTCGTAACGAACGATTTCCACGTCCCCCACGTGGCGGCGGTCATGGCGGCAGCCCCTACTACAATCGTGGCGGCGGTGGCAGAGGTGGTGGAATGCGAGGCGGTTTTCGTGGTAAATTTCGCGGTAATCAAGCGTGGTTATAATTTTAATGTAACACTTACAAATGAAATATTTAAAATGTAAAGAGATGAGCAGAAAGCTATATTTTTTTCTTACATTCTTACAGAATGTTATATGAAGATTGGAAACTAAAGAACTTTAAAAATTTCAAATAGCTGGTAATATTTAGTTTAAGTATGGTACATAAATTATGTTACATATATATGATGAAAATCCATGCGAGATTGACTGGGCGAATAGTGCGCGCTAAATTGCTTTGTACTGAAAGCAAAGTGTTCGAATCAAAAAAGAGAAAATGGGTGGCTTAGGACTGTAGTAGGCGACAATTATAAGAGAGCTCTGCAACATTGAACGCATGCGCGCTTACGTCCAGTCAAACTGGCTAAACGCTACTTATAGAAACATAATTTAATTACAACTGCACAACTTCATTAGCTAGCATACGATATACAACCACATGTATGTACATTTAAGTACTAAAACATATTTTTACTGTTCTAATGTACTAATTATGTTTAACTTTAGTGCTATATTATGTTTAAATTACGATATTCGATATGAGCGCAACGTAACTCTACCAGCGATTAATGTTGGCAGAGCAAAGCATACTCATATTTTTTCTGTTTTCCAAAATCCAAAAGGAGATTCCCTGCCTTGTTTCGACTATCATAATTTCTCTTGAGTTAGAGCTAAAAGCTCGCAACTTATACAATTTGCTGGTAGAGGTTAACAAATTACTACATTTTTTAGAGTACACTCTGTTTGTTGCCTTTACTTTTGCGCACCCGAAGTGTGGTAAATTTCATTTTTCATTGAAATTCTATAACCATTACAATAACAAATCATCCTACATACAAATTTTAATCGAAATTGTACATAGGTTTTATGTTATTTTGAAATGTGGCAATGACCTGCAAGCTGACAACAATTAAGGCGGTTCCCCCTAGCAGTGATATTCTTGTGCGTCCTTTTGACAAACCGGTCGAAAATATAGTGGCGTTCAAAATACTAGCAGCAAAATTCAAAATGATGCTGCTGGTATCTAATATAGATCGACCCATATTTTAAATGAAAATTATCAACAATAAATAAATAAGGATAAGTTGCCAACAGCATCATTTTGAATTTTGCTGCTATTATTTTGAACGCCACTGTATGTGCGTAGCTAACAAGATTGATAGATCGTGCGTAACATCGCATAAAACGCAGAATAGCTGCATATACATATTTCTACTTCTATGCGTAAAATATCAAACGCACGCATATGGATATGCATGCTTTGGAGGTGCGCCTTAAGAAATTAACGAAAATCGAGAGTAAAACAGGAAACTATTCGCACACAACAGCATCCAAAAATTCAAATCCTTTCACATTTCACATTTGATTCTTTCCTTATATATTTTTTTCTTTTGATAATTATCGCTACCCTCGACTACCTACCCTCCCCCTACTACTACAACAACAATTCACAAAATACATAGAGTTAACAAATATGAATGTTTATCAAATAAAAATTAACAATAAAGTGTTTGCATTACTTGGAGGCGTTGAATTTATTCAAACTAAAGCAAAAACAATAAAATAAAAAAAGGAGCAGAAGAATTATTTAAGCGTGGCTAAACTGCGTCTGACAAAATCACTGTTTTCAAAAACTACGTTCTTCTCAACGATTATGGAAACAAATCAAATAAACCACAAATGCGTTCATGAAGAAGCAAGTCGTCACGGCAGTATATCGCTCCACCAACATTCGCCCAAAGATTGTGGCGATTTTTGTTGCACCTTTACAACAACAGCAATTTCATGAAGACAGTGCTTTTTCGTTTGGTCCTCACTCTGATGCAACAGCGTACTATTACAACTTATTCATGGAAAAAAGATTTCTCATTCGGTTCTCACTCTGATGGAGCTCGTAGCGGAAGGCGAAAGAATCGTTGCCATGGAAAGAAGAGCAGCGGCAAAAGCGGTTTCATACAGAAATTTTTGTGGACTGAGCAATCGAACCCGGATTCCCCCGAAGAAACAATTTCATTGTATGTAAATAGAAAGCTTTGATGCAGCTAAGGTACGGCAGTGACAAAAGTGTATTTCTTAATCAAAATGGCTTAACTGTTTATGCTTGGGGTAAAGAAAATTCGAGTAAGCGCTTGGGTTTGCATCGTTATCTTAATATTAGCAAGGTTTTATTATCTATTTTTTTTCGAACCAGTAAAATAGAAAAAATAACAAGTAATTTTTAAGCAAAAAACAAAATCCACTTCAATAAAAATTTAAGAGTACCGTTAATTTCTTCATGATCCAACGACCGGATCTAACCACCTCTGAGGTGCCACCTATCCTTAAAAAAAAAAAATAATAATTATAGAAATCGGTTAAATTGGTCCAAAGTTATGCTTTGCCATATGTAAAAAAAAAATATTCCGTCAAATTGATAACCTCTTCTTTTTGAAGTCGGTTAAAAACTAAGAATTTTAGATAGAAACAGCGAAATTTATTATAAAAGTAAATCAATTCTTTTTTTATGAATGTGGGCAAAATCTATAGCTAGATACAGGCTATTAGTAGAAACGCGTCTACGATAACTTTTAGAATCATTTCATGATTTTATATAAATTACGCATAGCATTAATTTCTGTGCACTTTCTCGAGGTAATCGAGGCCTCAAATTCAGATGAATTAGGCTTGGTACTGTTTTGTCGACCAGACCTTGTTTTCCTTTGAGCTTATGCTTGACTATTTCTGACTTTAATCGGGCGAATTTGAAAACCAATTCAAAATGCCTGAACTCCAACTTGATTTTTCCACCCTATTCGGGCAAATTGGGCAAATTGCAATTTTCAATACCACAAAGCCTGTTTGTTCTTAGTGGAAGTCAACTTTTGATTTCACTATCAATAAATGCGTAGTAGTGAAATTTAAAAATCCATTTAAAATTTAGTGCAGTGTGCCTAACTTTGCACCACCCCACACACATACGACTCTTATGTTTGGAGCTGTTGTCTTCTTGTTGATCACACCTGGTCTGAACATTTTTGCAGCTAATGGTGATAAAAGTTTTTGCAAAAATTTCCTCACCCAAATTGGTGGTAAAAACGAAAAAACGTTCGAATACCTTTCCTGAGGAACAGCTCTCAAATAGCAACCTTGATTGCGTGCTGAAGGTTTCGTTGAAGATGTGGATAGTAGGTGGTATGGTAAAATGCAACTATTTAAAATCGGTGCGGTTCGGTTTGGTTCAAATGGTTCAATTTTTTTTTTTATGCTAAAGGATACAAATATTGCAAAAAATATTACAAATCTATAGTATATGAGCAAAAGGCTTTGTTGCTGAGATCAAATTCAAATATCTGCATGTATAGTGGTGGAAAAGTAAATAGGGGCGCCACATATTAGCAAGTTTTGATTATTTTTCTGTTGTTTATTTAATATTTATTTTTGTTTCTAAACAAATGTGGAAAACAAAGTTTCCTAGTTTGAGCAGGAATTATAAAAATTCTGGAAAGTTTAATCTAAATTCAAATTTTTTTTTTGAAATAATAATTTTTAAGCTTTAAGTCCATTTTTGTCAATTTGGNAAATTCTGGAAAGTTTAATCTAAATTCAAATTTTTTTTTTGAAATAATAATTTTTAAGCTTTAAGTCAGTTTTTTTGTCAATTTGGTGCTGAGTTGGGCGAACGTTCCAAAAGTTGGTATTCAATCGCTTGTTTTGTATGGAAAAAGGTTTCACATGCAAATGGATTTAACAATTTAGACTTTTTGCNAATAAATCAAATCAGCTGCTCTACTGATACCACCTGTTTAATGTGCTTTGCTCTGTATGTACATATATTTCAGTTTTTGAAGAAGCAATTGTTCAAGCAGGAGATGTAAATACCTTAACATGCCGGTGTTTGCTTCCAGCCCAGTGGGCTCAGTAGCGATAACCCAATTATAAATGATTCATGTCGCCGTATAAAAATTAATTGATTTGATTGAAGGTCCGAAAATAAAATAAAAGTGATTTTTTGTTTTTGTTTACTATAACATGAAGGGATTTCAGGTACCGTAACTGTTATAATCTCTTATACTAAAGCTCGATCAAATTTAACCATTATGTTATGAATTTTATTTTTGCGATCAAGAATAATTGTTATATCTGGATTTTTATTTTTTTGATAATTTTTTAATCGATCATATTATAACCGTCACTTTCAGATTTCATTTTTTAGATTATAAAAGATTTAAAAGTTATCGAAAAAATAAAAATCAAAAATAACACTTATTTTTGATTTTAAAAAAATCGCAAAATAGCGAATTTGCAATGACCTCAAAATAGAGTCTTGGTTTATGGTTTTATAACAATTATATCCAACAATTTTATTGAGCTTGAGGCCGTTTTTAATAAAAATTTTTGCGGAAAAACCAACAATTTACTTTTTGTTAGAAGTTATAGGTGCTATTTCGGAGATCACCACATCTCATCACCAGACTTCTTCAACTGGAAAAAGCAACAAAAAGCAACAGTTTTCATTGAAAACGGCCTCAAGCACAATAGAACTGTTGAATAAATTCTTGGTATTTAACGGTTATTTTCGGTCCCTGATTTCAACATTTAATCAGCCTCACCAAAACAGCAACTGAGGTTACTATATGCTTACAGGACACTGGAGTCTGCAACAGCATCTCTGGCGAATTATCACTTTCACTTTGGCGACTCGACCACATACACGAAAATGGTGATGCCATCCACAGAAGAACTGAAAGGAGTCTAGGCTTAATGTGGGGCCGCAGTAAGAAGCATTTCCTACCCCCTAAAGCACTTCCCAACTTTTAGAAGGAGTTAGGTTTTTAGTTGAAGTAGTGTGGAGGCGGCCGCTGTGGTGTAGTGGTTAGCAGTGCGCGCTATCACTCCGCAGGGCCTGGGTTCAAGCCCTGGTCAAAGCAACATCGCTAAAAAAAAAACAGAAAAATAGTTTTTTCTTAATAGCAGTCGCCCCTTNGATTCATGTCGCCGTATAAAAATTAATTGATTTGATTGAAGGTCCGAAAATAAAATAAAAGTGATTTTTTGTTTTTGTTTACTATAACATGAAGGGATTTCAGGTACCGTAACTGTTATAATCTCTTATACTAAAGCTCGATCAAATTTAACCATTATGTTATGAATTTTATTTTTGCGATCAAGAATAATTGTTATATCTGGATTTTTATTTTTTTGATAATTTTTTAATCGATCATATTATAACCGTCACTTTCAGATTTCATTTTTTAGATTATAAAAGACTTAAAAGTTATCGAAAAAATAAAAATCAAAAATAACACTTATTTTTGATTTTAAAAAAATCGCAAAATAGCGAATTTGCAATGACCTCAAAATAGAGTCTTGGTTTATGGTTTTATAACAATTATATCCAACAATTTTATTGAGCTTGAGGCCGTTTTTAATAAAAATTTTTGCGGAAAAACCAACAATTTACTTTTTGTTAGAAGTTATAGGTGCTATTTCGGAGATCACCACATCTCATCACCAGACTTCTTCAACTGGAAAAAGCAACAAAAAGCAACAGTTTTCATTGAAAACGGCCTCAAGCACAATAGAACTGTTGAATAAATTCTTGGTATTTAACGGTTATTTTCGGTCCCTGATTTCAACATTTAATCAGCCTCACCAAAACAGCAACTGAGGTTACTATATGCTTACAGGACACTGGAGTCTGCAACAGCATCTCTGGCGAATTATCACTTTCACTTTGGCGACTCGACCACATACACGAAAATGGTGATGCCATCCACAGAAGAACTGAAAGGAGTCTAGGCTTAATGTGGGGCCGCAGTAAGAAGCATTTCCTACCCCCTAAAGCACTTCCCAACTTTTAGAAGGAGTTAGGTTTTTAGTTGAAGTAGTGTGGAGGCGGCCGCTGTGGTGTAGTGGTTAGCAGTGCGCGCTATCACTCCGCAGGGCCTGGGTTCAAGCCCTGGTCAAAGCAACATCGCTAAAAAAAAAACAGAAAAATAGTTTTTTCTTAATAGCAGTCGCCCCTTGGCAGGCAATGGCAAACATCCAAGTGTATTTCTGCCATGAAAAACAGCTTCTCATAAAAATACAATCGGCTGTTGGGAGTCGGCGGAAAACTGTAGGTCCCTCGGCTTTGTGTTACAACAGATTTAAAAAATCGATGTAATGTAGAAAATCATACAAATATATTGCAAATTTTCAAGGATATTTAAGGACAAAATTTGTAAAGGACATTTTCCATACCCTTTCGTCCTTAGGCACCAAAAAAGTTATTCTGTTATAATTCTATAGAATTTTTTCTTTTATATGATACCCATATTGTTATCTTACATTGCACTGAAGTTTTTAAATAATTTTTTGAAATAATCATACTCTTTAAATTTCAAAGTCCTTTTAAAAAAATCCTGACGTCAGAGAGAAAAACTAAGTAAGCAGTTTTGATATAATTTACCCATAGTTTCGCGAATATATATATTATATAAATGGCACACTAAATTTCTATGTGCCGTTATCTCAAGTAGGCTTCAGAATTTATCTGCCTATGAAAAATTTTTTTATAACAAAATTTGTGTTTAAAGGGCAGATAAGTTTTAAAACATAATTGAGAAAACGGCCTTAAGCCAATTTAAGCTGATTGAAAAACCGAAAACTTTTGCTGAACAATCAAAATTTGTATAAGAAACATTTCAGGTTCTTCAACGTTACGCTTTAAACTTCCTAATTACTTTTTAAAAACAAAAACTGTCGTTTCACCAGAAACATTCCCACCCTATTGACTTAAAAAAATATCAAAGGGGGTGCTTTGGTTGCACTCTGATAATAGCACCGTGGTACAAAAAGTAAAAAATTCCAAAACACGCGAAACAATCACTATGCCCACAAAACTATGGGTGAGAGAGAATTTTCTCTCTGACCTCGGCTGTTTTTTTTTTTTTTCAAAGTACTTTAAAACTTCAAAGATAAACTTAATTCAATAAAACATTTAAAAAAATCCAGCAATGTGGAATAACAATATGGATACCAAATGAAAGAACAAATTCTGTAGAATTCAAAAAAAAATAAAGAAAGAATAGGTATTGAAAATGCCCCTTCCATAAATTTTATTTTTTTTTACGCTTATAAAATTAGAAGCACAAAATTTGAGGATATAAGCGTGTGTATATCAATCCTTAACGTATAATTTTTTCAAAAACAAATATTGAAAATTTTCAAGGATATTCGGGGATACAATGTTAAAAGCACATTTTTAAATACCTATTCGTTCTAGTGCACTAAAATATGTAATCTTTTTCAATTCTTCAGAATTTTTTATTTTATTTGATATCCCTATTGTTATTCTATATTGCACTGAATTTTTTTTTAAATTTTTTTAATATGTTTTGAATCAATTACATCCAAGTAATTCAAAGTCGTTTAGAAAAAAATATTTAAATTATTAGAAAATTTATTTCCGTGCATTTTTTTGTATAACACCTAAAAATAAACCCATTAAATTATAAATAAATTAGTAGATTTATTTACTCTACTTCCTCCAATGTTCAGTCCTTGTAATATTCTTTGGAACCAATTGCTCAGCTTTCATTTGATGTTCGCTCACAAATATTCAATTTAATTAATATCTGAAGTAAAGGTCCACCATTCTACTCTTCGCCGCTTTTGACTTAACCAGTATAATCCCCAAATTCAGCAGAATAATTAATATGGTGAATATTAGGGATTATAACCCTTCCTACGCAGAAACCTCCTTTGTGTTGGCGGAGAAGTAGGGCGTAACTTCTTTCTGCGTAGGCGACCTTCGGCAGATCAGCTGATTTCATTTTTTAATTATTTTGTCTGTAAAGTGTCAAATATTGTTTTTTATTTTTTCTCTTAATTTCTAATTTGCCAAAAAGAAGTGATTAAAAAACATATTTTGAAACATCCGCTTACCTCAGGGGCACAAGCGCTGATTACTGGGCTTTACAAAGGATGGATCAATACTCTCGGAAGCAAACAAATTTAGCAAGAAAGAAAGTTTTATTAAGAAAAAATTTATTTTCTTTCAAATTTCTTTTATTTTTCACTTGGTCTAATATGATGTTTAAAAACTTAATTTCTTTGACACTTGGGAAGCCCTAAGCAACAACAAAATACAAGTAAATATTTTTGCCCTAATGCTGTTTGATATTCCTTGGTTTGTTCAGAATATGTTTGGAGGTTCCTAAAATTTCGTTCAACGAAATGGGTCACTTTATCATGAGTGTGGAACGATTTCGAGTGAACGGCATTTCACATATAGGCTGCGTTTCTTTATACATTCCGGATAATCCCATTTCACAGCCGGAATAAACAGAATGCGTTTGAAATATACGTCAACATATCATCAGGAACGTTCTAAAGAATAAATAAACAGAAAAGTTTATTCCAAACATTCAGAATGAATAAAGAAATTCAGCCATAAATTTCGAAGTTGGCATAACAGCTGTCAAAACCATTAAATACAATTTAAGGGGTTAGAATCAAATAGATCTAAGTAGATCTGAAATTTGTTTGTGATAATTAAGGTAAAAGTTGATTACTTATTGTAAATTCTGGGTAAATGCATTTGAAATGATTCTTGCTTTATCTGATTCGAAGTGTACTATGTCCTTCGATTGGTGAATATTCAACCTACATACAATAGGTGAACTGCATGGGCGAAATGTGAACGAATTCACACGGAATGAAAATTCATTATAAGGCTGAATTTGGGGATTTCGGACGATGCATAATGTTAAAACTCAAAAATATTCAAATCAATTTCGACCCAAAGTTTTTCCAGTTTAAGAGAAATCCTTAGGTTATGAAATCTAAGAGACGAAAAAATTTTACCTATTTTTCGAAGATAACATTAGCCTCCTCTCTCATTGCAGAAAACGATATCCATTTTCATGACTTCTATTATTTTAAAAGGAAATCAATACTTTTCAGGGACCGTAACGGTTATGATCTTTTTCATAATTTAAACTTTAATATTTTATTTCTAATTTTTCGCTCTAATTTAACTATTATTTTATAATTTTGGTTTTATAAATTTAATTTTATCAAACATACTATAACCGTTATTGTCAGAATTGGTTTTGTAGATAATTAGGAATGGAAATCGATAGTAAAAACGCTGTCTCCATTACAACGGCTAAAAATTTTGGAAAAAATAAAAATAACAAAGTAACGATTTTGTAATGATAACAATGTAAATATCTCTTGGTGCGGGAAAAATTTACGTTAACCCAGCAGAGAACAGCAACTGCTTCTTATGTGTACAACTGCACATTTCTGGACTGGTTCAGGGCCATTTCGGGCTAGTTCATGATTTAGTTTGGTCTAGTTGGGGACCTATTCAGTCCTATTTCGGGTTCATTTCGGAACTCCTTCTGGACTATTTCGGGCTGGTTCAGGACATTTCAGAAACATTTCTATTCTACGTAGCTCGGATTAATTTAGGCCTAGTAAGAGACCAAGTTCACGGCTTTTTCAAAACCACGTCAGGACAATTTTGAGACTAGTTCGGGATGATTTCGATGTAGTTCCAAATTAGACACGAAAATTGCCTAAAATAGTTCTGAACTATTCCCGGAGTGGTTATGAAAAGGTCGCGTACTGATTCGGACAAAATGAAATGAAATTAATATTTCATTTGTAGCCTAACCAATTTAAGTACATACATATGTACGTAACTGAATCGCCTAACGCTTTACCAAGCCGTACATGGAGTTCACATACCCCTTTTCTTGTTTAAGACAGAAATAAAGGGCGAAGTTTTTTTGCCTGATATTTTTTGATAATAAAAATAAGTTATTCGCTATGTTTCGGATCTTTTTGAGATTCTTCGTGTTTAATTTTTCGGAATCCTTCAGGATTTTCCGGAATCTTTATAGATTTTATGGATTATTTTAGTTGCTGTTTAACTAAAGAAAGACTTTGAAATTTTGTGTGATTTTTTTGTTAGTTGTTTTTTGTATATTCAATTCAATTTGGTAATAGGAGATCTGAAGTGAAAAATTAAATAAAACACAAAATTTAAAAAGCTATGCTCTTTAAAAAATTGGAAATAAGATATCAAATTTTCAAATCGAATGAGACAAAAACTTAAATATAAAAATTGGACTCAATATCGAGAGCCGTAATTGCAAATTGAAATTTCGAATCGAATTTGATTCGTTCACGACTGCCGTGATTCGTGTCCAGAATTCATTGGCCTAAAAATCAAATACCAAGAAATTCAAATCAAATGGATTGTGCAAAGGTCACAGATGACTTCGCTTTTTTCCGTCCAGTAAAAGTTAGGAATTAAATTTAAAACTTTTTTCATATCGAATATCGTAAAATGCATATTGAACAGGTAGTAGCACTACAATAAAAGCAACACTATGTTGTGTTTTGTTGTTACTCTTGCTCCATAGAGCGTAAAAAAAAAATATTTTTCTCAACAAAAAATTTAAGACACTTTGTTTTTGATTTGATTTTTCTGGCTTGATGGATTTTTTCGCTTCTAGCAGCATCAGCACACCTGAGTTGATAGAATCTTCTAGAAAGTCAGCATCTGCTTGTGAAAAAAAAATCAGCTCTTCTCCTGCTACCTGTTCAATATGCCCATTATTGTACAAAATGTATTAAAAATTTTAATTTTTTTATACAAAATATTTATGAAGCATTTCAAATGCTTATGCTTGTACATTAGACTGGTTCAAACGAATCGACTATTACTTTTTTTTCAAAATCCGTTGGGTAATATTTTCGGGACATTGAAAAAAGATGCCTTTCAAAAGCGCAGCACTTAATTTTAAATAAATTGACAAACATCGCTTTTTATGTATACATCTTTTTGATTTATTATGCATTTATTTTATAAAAATATAAATGAAAATTTTAATTAATATAAATCCAAAGTTAATTTTTTATTAGTGAGGTGGTCGCTTTTTTCTCTCATACGGTCATTTCACATTCATAATAGAAAATACTCTTTCTGTGAATCCGAAGTTGCAGAAATAGATTTAAAATTAAATAAATTTAAGTAAATTTGGTAACCCATTCTCAGTGTTTTTGATCTTTTGTTCTATTCATAGACCTTTTATTTGAAACAATATTTCATTTAAAACTATTATTTTAGAATACAAATTTTTACTTGCAAATTATTGAAATATATTCAGCCAGTAGCCCTAGCAGCTAGCGCTGTAACTAACTATTAAATTTTAAAATTTATCATAGATTTATTTCAACAAATAAATAGCTGAAGAAATATGGTATTTTGGAATGCTATATTTTTTCCAACAGTATATACAGTGGTCCATAAAAGAATAGGAGTGCGATATTTTGATCAGTTTCGGCTATTTGTCTTTTTTTTATTTATTTAAGGTTTATTATTTTATTATAAAAGTCAAGCTAGGTATACAACAAACACCGAATAAATTGAGATTTCAATTTTTGTACAAAAATTATAAAAAAAATGCCAATTTTAACCAAAATTTCAAACTTTTTAATCAGAATTTTCAGAAAAAATTTTGGTATGCAGTTTTGTAGCCCATTTGATTATAGTCTAATGAAGTGCAAGTTTGAAGCTGCTAAAAAATTTCGCTGATTTTTGGCGATTTTTTTTTTGCTGGCAGTGGGGGACATATATAAAAAAATTGTCGAACATACTTTGTATGGAAAAAACGTGAAACACCTTCAACCAAAAATAATTCAACGAAACATTTTACCAACTTGAAATTAAATGGGCTACAAAACTGCATACGTGTTTTCTAAAGATTCTGATTAAAAAGTTTGAAATTTTGGTTTTTGGAAAATTTCAAGAATTTTTGTTATTTTATACAAACTTTGAAATGTAAAATAAGATAATAAACATTAAACAAACAAAAGACAAATAGCCATAACTGGCCAAAATATCGCACTCCTATTATGTTGTGGACAACTGTAGCACGCCAACTGAAAAAATAGTACAATACTATATATTATAGTACTGTTGGCAAACCTAAAGTCATCCCATCAAACTTGCTCTAAAATTGAATGTGCCACGGTTTTTGTTAAAGAATATACTATATTTTTATGAAACCATAATTACAATTAAATATTAAAAAAAAAAAATAATAGTCAAAAATTTTCTTTTTACATTTTTTTCAAAATTTTATGTTTCTCTCATTGCGATAAGTTCATTTAAAAACGCGTTATAAATTTTCAAAATAGAAAAAAAATCGAGCCCTAACCGCCAAAATAACGTAAGCGACATTTTTTTCGAAATTTTATTTTTGATGCAGAAATGCATCTACATAGATGCTCTAGGAATATTTCTGCATCAAAAATAAAATTTTGAGAAAAATGTCGCTTACGTTATTTTGGCGGTTAAGGCTCGAAATTGTCTTTTGTTATTTATGAATGTATGTACGTACATGGAAAATGGAAATTCGTGATGAGCGACCACTAAATATTAAAATAAATATTCGATATTTTTCAACCAGTCTAATGTGAGGCCATGAAGACCAGAAGAGCGTAACTGACATTTCAAAAAAAGTTACTAGAATCGAAACATTAATAGCCCGAGGGACGCCCTTTTAAAATTCTTTTAATAAAATATATAGCGTCACATATGTAGGTGCAATGAACTTTTTAGTAAAAGACCGCATTTATTTTTTTATAGATCCTTCTGTCTCATATTAAAAAAAAAAATTATATATATCCTCCTCTGGCCCTCTAGTACATATGAGACGTACTAAGGCCCTTAATGCCGAATTTCCACTTAGCATTAAATTGCCAAAAATTTTAATTGCCAATTTTTCATTATGTCGAATTTTATGTTATTTGTTGGCAAACATCTGAGAATACATTGCCAAATTAGACTAAAATCCATCAAATCGGTTCATCAGAAAAGATCTTACATCGTGTAGATTTCCTGTAACGGCATGGATTAAAGAGAAGAAAGCTGTGTCAAATTGTATCGAGAAATTTTCACGTCAAAATATGGCATAGTGAGAAACAGCTATAAAGCATAAAGTTTAAGTCATTTAAATGCCTAGTGGAACTTCGACATAAGTACTTTATTTTAGTTGTCCTCTCCGCTTTCCAAAGTACTGAAATTACTGTAAATACTACGATTAGAATTAAATTTAGTTTTAGGTATAGTGTTAGCGTTAAAATTACTTCCTAAATATTAGCATATAAAAAAAGTCATATTGTAAATGTGTGTGCTAGTGTACGTAAAATTTTAAAATTAAAATTTTAATATTATTATTATAAGTTAAATTTTTTATATTGTACTTAATAAATATTTATGCATATATAAATATGAAAAGTTGTACATATGCAGTATAAGTTTACATGTATGAAAAAATTCAAAAAAAAAACAAATCTCATCTTGAAATAACTTAGACAACCTATTGTGATATTAATAAAAATTACTCGTGCATTTAAAACTCTGTACATTTTATTCACTACGACTACATATTTAACTTTTTTCGTTTTTCATCTCAGTGTATATCCATCACTTTGTGAATATTTGTTGCACTCCATCTATCTGTCTATGACAACGAGCACACCCACCGTTGCCGGTAGTAAGCTGTCGTTGTTGTTTGCAATCAATTTTCAAATCCTCAAATAACGCCCACATGCACTTAAGTATGAGTAGTATTATTAACTCTGATTACCTTTGCGCATGCTCTTAAATAAGTTAGAGGTATGTTTGTAATACTGTACATATGTACGAGTGTGCCTAACTAATGCAAAAGGGCAAAAACCAAAACGCATCGTCCTTTTCACGAGTTGCATTGCCGCAAGTAAGAAGCAATTTGTTATGTATTATACACATCGGAAGTCGGAATTTGCTACTCATTCATCTTATGTTTTTGGGTTTTTTTTTTTTAGATTTTTTTCTGGGCTCTTCCGCTAAATCTAAGAAGGCTTCAAGGATACGCGCGCGCACTGTTTTGATGTTTTGACTTCTGCTGCCACGCCCACGCGCACCCAATTGCCATTTGACGGATGAATGTATGTTTGTAGAAATATGGATCTTTCAAAGTGAGTATGCTTAAAAATGCCTATAAAGAGATATCCTTCTATATCCTTACATTAAAGTGCGCTTTTAGATGAGTCGCAAAAACTAGGCGACCGCAAATAACGAATATTTTTTTTTTTTAATCTTAACTTGAAAAATCACACTGACTGAGAAATGCTGGTTGTATAGGGAGTAGATCAACATATTTGTTGTTATTTAGACTATCATCAGCGACAATGATTTTGTGTTTAGAAATGTTATTGGGCTTCGGAGGTACCACGATTTGTTTGTTAGGAAAAATGAAAAAAAAACAACAAATCTAAGCAGTAGAAGTTATAGCTGCTATTTCGGAGTTCTGCACATACATCTCCTCATCAGACTTCTTTTTCTAGACTTCAGCAGGAATTGAACCCGCCTGACTTTTATTTTTTAAGTTTTATTCAAAAAAATTTATTTCATTCATTTTTCGAGTTTTATTTATTGCTCGAATAATAATTGTTATTTTTTTAATTTTTCACTTTTAATTTTTGCTCAAAAAATAAAACTTAATTTTTTTTATAAAATTCTGGCACATTACATAACCAGCAGCACATACCTTAATCCACATTTCGAACTTCGTACAAAATTATAAAAATTCAACAAACTTTAACAATTAAACCCAAAACTTTTAAACTTTTTATTACAAACTTTTGAAAAAATTTTAGGTATGCAGTTTTATAGCCCATTAAATTTTTGTATGTCAAAGTACAAATTTTGAAACTAGAAAATCACGTTGATTTTTAATAATTTTTTTTTTCGCTGACGGTGCTAGGCATTTGCCACCTTTTACAATATTTTTATAGAAAAATAATGAAAAAAGGTTAACTTGAAAAACATGAATATTTTAAAGAAACCAACACGTTTGAATCACTGTATATATATAATTTCTGTGTAAATCAAAATCTGTCAAGAAGGCTGTTGAGAAGCTCGGAACCGAAATTATGGGAAGAGACGCCTTCATTTTTAGTGTTAGCCAGGCTGCAATCAAAGCTTTAAGCTCTTTCACATTTTACTCATAGGTTGTGCTGGACTGTCGCCTATCTCTACACGAAACGCTCAAGCAAAACATACCTCGCCTCACTTTGGTGATAGAGGAAAACTGCATGGCAGAAGAACATGCAAGGCAAGGCACGACCAAGCAGATTCTTCCTAATAAAGAACGCATTGGTATGGCATATGCCACCTGCAAGCTGCTACCTAGAGAATTTATATACAAACAAGCTGAAGAAAGTTGGAGTCAAAGTACGACTTCTTGAATTCCCAGGCAGACGTGGGATCGGAAGCGGTCGCGGTCGCGGAGTGTATACTCCCCAAGAAGATAGGATATATCTACCTACCTAATAAGCCGATGTTCCCCTCCAATTTGTGGTGTGCGCCATGATACTTACAAACAATTGAAGGCACCTACAATTTTACGCTGCCATCAAACAACACACTTTTAATGCCCGAAGTCCACAACGAAGTTTGATCAGGTATTTAACTTGGTTCGTACTGGGCAATAGTGCCTTTTACCACTCGGCCACGGCTGTCGCAGGTGAAATCCGAAATCTAAAGTGTTTTTTTTTTTGTATTGTTTATGCATATTTACATATATTTTTTGATTTTTTATTTATTTTTTCAATATTAAAATAAGTTAACAAACTAATCCTATAATTAAAATCTAATTATTCTACCTTTTACAATTTACAAATAACAACCCCGCTTCCCCCTACCCCACAAAAAAATAAAAATTTAATAATCTCGCGTCAATAGCTTAACCAAGTCGCCAATATACGCTTGAGCCATTTGCAGCGTTTCATATTTCGAGAGGCGCCGATCATTACCCAGCGAAGGAACAACATCGCGTAGCTTATCGAAAGCATCATTCAAGCTATTCATGCGTCGTCGTTCGCGTGCATTCGCGGCAAGGCGGCGCTTTCGCTGGACATCCGGTGTGGCGCAGTTAGACGCATTCGCCGAAATGGCGGACATTTTGTTGAGATGGCGCTGACTTGGTGGCATCGAAGCATCAATTCTAAACGTCGTTCTACCCAGCATTTTTCGTTTTTCTGATCCTTCTGCCGACGGTGATGATGTCCAACATTCGCTAAATGGTTGCGCGGACGTCAATGCACTTTGCAATTTGGAGGATGGCCAAAATTTATGATTTTCTTTAATGCCAGATACACGTTGCGTGCTCTCGATTGTGTGTTCGAATTTGAAGTCTCTCAGGAAATCGTTGTCGTAGTCGACTATTTCCGGTGGATTTTCTAAAGATGACGCTGGTGGCGATGACGATGATGACAAAGAGGCTGACGATGATGATGATAATGCTGGACTATCGCTACTGAATGCCATGCCATACAAAGCCGCAAGCTCCTCCATATTATCACTGAGCACTTTTGTGTAATTTTCACTTGCTTCCGAGTGGCCGTCAAACAGGCGCATCGTGGCCGAGTAACACGAGTAGTCGGTGTCACAATATTCACTGGTTAACATTTCGATTTGCTTTTTTTTTTTGTTTATTTTTGCTTTGTTAGCTGCTCTACACAACTTTGACGACGAATAAGAACTGTGTTCGTTTCGGTTGCTGTGTGTGCTATTTATGCGCATCCGTCGTGGCAGCGGCCTTAAGGATGCGCTGTGTAAAAATGGTTTGATTGGCTGAAATTCGTATTCTCCTGGCTTACCTGTCCTCACCTGACCTGGTGCTGGCCAAGCAATCCGTGTTTCTGATTCGTTGACGCTTCTCGCTTTGTATCTTTTCCTTTTGTTGTTGTCTTTCTCAATCGCCGATCGTTTGCTCCTGATCGTATTTCTCTTCTTGTGGGTTTTGCTGGGGACACCGGCTTTAATTGGCTTGCGGTCAAAACGTTTAATTGTTTTCATGCTGCCGCAGAGGTTTTTTTTTTGCGCATAGTGAATATCTACATACAGGTATGTATGTATTTATTTCTTACCAATCGCCTGTTATTATGTATTATTGTAATATTTGTAATGTTGCTTCTGCAAATCCATTGTTGTGGATTCCTTTTGTAATACTTTGCTTGTTGCATGTTGTTGCTTTCAATTTGTAATAGGCCTTTAAGTGCTACCGCTTTGCAATTGTGTCGATCGTTTCAACTTTTTACCAAGCAATTTGTGGCTTGTGGAAAATATGTATTCCTTGGCTTCTTCCTCATACTTTCGATTTCTTTTGAATTTTTGTGGCTTTTGTGTTTGCAAATTATAGTGTCAAAATCGTATTATGTGTATTATTTTATATGTCAAACATTTGTACTCTTCTTTTAAATAATGTAGTATAAGCAAATTTGTAGTTAAGCCATGGTGCGTATGTATGTACATATGTACAGTATCTGTCATATCTATAGCACGCCATTTCAAAGTGATATTGTGTGCCACTTATGTTTATTTATTTATTTTTAAGAATTTTCAATTAAAATATAGTTCCTTCTCTAACAAAACCCATATAAATCCAAGTTTAACAATTTGTAGAACACTACAAAAAAGTGCAACAAATTTTCATATAAATTTCAAACTTTTTTCTCGGAAGTGTTAGAATTTTTCTGAATACACAGTTTTATAGCCCAATCAATTTTAGTCTGCCAATGTGCAAGTTTCAAGTGGCTAAAGGTGACCGTTGATTTTTTAGAATTTTTTTCGCCAAAGGTGTTGCGGTTTTTTCCATATACAAATAAATTGAGTTTATTCATTATATGGAAGCCAATGCGACAAAAAAAATTCTAAAAAATTAACGGTAATTCGTAGCCACTTGAAATTTGCACATTATTGGACTAAAATTGTAGGAGCTAAAAACTGTGTACTCAAAAAAATTCTAACACTTCCGAGAAAAAAGTTTGAAATTTTAATGAAATTTTATTGCACTTTTTTGAAGTTTTCTACAAGTTGTTAAACTTGGGTATATATGGGGTTTGTCTGAGAATGAACTAAATTTTAATTGAAAATTCTTAAAAATAAATAAATAAACATAAGTGGCACACAATATCACTTTGAAATGGCGTGCTATAGATATGACCGATACTGTATATAGATGAGACCGTTCTGCAAGGTCAACAGGTCAACTGGACATTGAAATAAGGAAATGTGTTTATTTATTAATTATATGTTGCAAGAATCTAACTAGTGATGCACAAACAGGATGAGCTGCGTAGTTCGCTCGGGACCTACCTCGTAAAAATGGCATAACCTCTACCCAGCTGATTCGTGTCCCCAATACAACGAAGCCAAACATCACGACTATTCAAACAAAAGCGTTGAGCGGGTCATGGTAAGAATATCATCGAACCTTAGATATTTAGTACCTCAATGATTACCTTCAGATGGCTAGAATATGAAAAACAAGCCTCGCATTCTATTGAAAGAGAGCACCCAAAAAATATGCCAAACGAATTTCTAGATCTGGTCAGTATGTAACTAAATCAGTGCCAAATTCTGCCTAGCCAGGTTGGGCTAGGTTAACGTGATTGCCCTCATCCAAAGTTCGAAGCAGGCACACTTAGGCCGTCATGGGCCCGTAATATTATTTCCCCCCTTTCTCCTGAAAGTGATAGCAATTCGTCGTTCTCATTAAGGTCAGTTCAGCCAGATTTCCAATAAAGTCGCGTTGGAACGAATGTCGATGACATTTATATATTAATAGAACAACATGAATTTTGTCCGTCTTCGTTTGGCGATTTGGAAAATAAAAACACAATTTGAAACGTACAGAAAAATCTGCAAACGACGAGACGAGTGGCTATGGTTTCCAAATTGGTTGGGTTTTTGATTTTTTTTTTTTTGCTTCGAAGACGTAAACGAACGCCAATGCAAGATGAATACGAATAGGACGACAAACACCAAAACGAAGACGAACACGAAGGCGAAGGCGAATATAATCACGAATACGAAGGCAATTAGAGAGACGAATGCAATAAGAAGACTAATACGAGTATTACGACAAAGCCAAGTATGAAAACCAAGGCGAATACAAATTGTAAAACGAATACAAGGACAAGGTAATTAAAGTATGTATAACAATATGGGTGTCAGACAACAGAGGTTTTCATTTTATAATAGTTTGGACATAATTAGCCACCTGTTTTAAAAGTCGGATTAAATTAAATTATATACAACTTGTATGAAATATTACAATATGGTGGTCAAACGAAAGATAACACTTTCGTACATTTAGAAGATTTTATAGGTTTTTGAATTAAGTTAAATTCAAATTATTTAATAAGTTAAATGAATTAATAAAAGGTCTGTAACAATCGAAATTGGCATGAAAAGGCTTTTGTTCTAAAATATATGTAGGCGGGCTGCCACCTGTTAATAAATTCAAATACAACTTTATTCATAAGTTAATTGAAATATGCATGCATCACAATTTGGGTGTCAGCCGAAAGAGGTTTAAGAAAGTTTTGGTTTGAATATATTGTTGAAGGGAGTTTACAACTGTTTCAAAAGCCGAATTTGAAAAATTATTCACAATCTATGTGAAATATTTCAATATTGTGGTCAAAAGAAAGAGTCTTAAGGAAGCTGTGGCTTAAATATATATTTTTATTAGGGTTGCCATCCATTATAAAATTCAAATTTATTTTAATTGCACATAAATTTTTCAACTATTACACGTAAACGATGAGTGTCAAAAGGGAGAAGAAATTTTAGGAAAGGGTGGCTTCCTCTTTAAAAAGTCGAGTAAAATACGTATTTATTAATTTTTTCGATGCAATCTAAACTGGTTTGATGCAAAAAGAATTTTCGCAATTTTTGAAAATTATAAAAATTAAATTTAACAATTATTTTGCTAACATATTTGGCAAACAATTTAGTTAAGAAAGAAAACAAATTCAATTTAAAAAATTAAAATGAAAGAATATTTTTCTTTTAAGAACAATAAAATCTAAAAATTAAAAGGAAAATAAAATTAAAAAAGAAAAAATAATAAAAAGGGTTCTCAAAATTAAAAGAAATCGAATTTTCTTTTTAAGGCAATAAAACTAAAAGTTATAAGCAAATTAAATTTAAAAAAAGTAATTTAATAAAAAAAAATGAGTAAGTTTCTAAAGATTAAATTAAATTTAAAAAAAAATTGTTCATTCTAAAACAATAAAATACAAAAATCATAAGAAAGTTAAATTTAAAAAGAAAATAATTAAACAAAAAAATTAAGGAAATATTGTTATTTTTAAAACAATAAAATCTAAAAGCCATAACAAAATTAAATGAAAATTAGTTAGTTAGTTCTTGGGTGTAACAGAACAAGAGGCACCACGACCTAAAAGATCTTTTGTATCTCTTAAAGAGAGAGTCCCTAACCCAGCGTTGCAGAGATACCTTCGGCTTGCCGAATGAATCATAAAAGGGCCTTGGTAGGCAAATTATTTATGACAAACGGTTCAAACATTGAAGCTTTAAATGGATTAATCTTTGTTTAGCCAGCGCCAGACAGTAACGTAGAATATGCTCTGAAGTTTCATCTGTAACGCAGAGCTGGCATTTTGACTTTATGGTCACACCTATTCAGCGCAAGTGGAATCGCAATCGGTTGTGACCAGCTAGGGTCCCAGAAAGTAGCCTGATGCCATTTCTTTTTTCGAAAATAATAACAGCCTGGCCTGTCTATGGCCCCCCCCCACCGCTCCCCAGTACTTACTGCGTTCAGAGTATATCCACTCAGTAATTATGGCTCCCGAAGAGGACCAACTGAGACCACAGAATGGTTTAGGTGCCGAAAAGTCAGTTAGCGATCATTCTCGTGCCATTTCGTCGGCGACCTCATGACCTTCGAACCCACAATGGAAAAATATTTAATGATATATGTACATATGTACATCACCATTTGCAACATGTTCAAGTGATTTCTGTCAAAAGAGCTTTTCACCACGAAAGTTGGCAAGGGAGCTTTTTTTGTAAGACTTTCGTGCCAGAATAAGATATAAGAGATAAGATCATACTAACAGGTTATATTCTGCACGTTACCGATGATTTTGTAACCGGAAAATTTTTTAACAAAAAAATGTTATCACTTCTTGTCACCTCGATTGTAGTTGCTTATGCAGTCATATATGTATTCAGCAATTCAGCTATGGAGATTTGTAGAAATTCTGATATTGCATATTTCACGGGACAAAGCTTTGTTACCAGTTTATGAGACGGTAACAAAATTTATCGGTTACAAAAGTGCGCAGAATGCGAAAAGGGTTCAAAAATTGACAGAAACTTTATTTACCGGTTACAAAATTTTTTGTTAACAGCGCAGAATAGACCTGTAAGTGACGATTAGTGTCACGTAGAGCTATGGGCAAAATTGATTTTTTTTTAATCTAATGAAACGAGAAGGAATAGAGCTAGCCCACATTTCTGTTTTAATACAGTCCGTTAACCCGACATCCTCTTCCTTCCAGCTGCTCCAGGACGTTACTAAAATCAAGAGCATCAAATCTTTTTTCCTATCAGTTTCACATGCAATGCCGCCCCAAATATCACTTTCCTAAATCGTAGACAGAAAGTCTAGTCTGCCAAAATGGCTCACACCTGTTGGTAAAATTTTTTGCTGTTCATAAAATGTTGCAAAAATCCACACACTTGCTGATATAACAATACAAAATTGCATATAATTACATGGCATTACATAGTAAATGTACTTAAAATCAATTCTCATGGATTGGGCAATTATTATTGCTAAAATGCAAGAAAATAAATAAGAAATTCTTTGAAAAATATTAGCCACAACAAGTGCATGGGAACTGAAAGGAAGGAAAATAAACAAAAAATATCAAAAATTTAGCCGTTTCTTTGTTTTAAACAAAAGGAAGTTTAATTGTTTTCGCACTGAAAAATTCCGCGCCAAACAAAAACTATTTTCCTTCCTAGCCACGCAGGATTATAGCAACAAAACTTCGTGAACCGTTAAGGTTACTTCGGCAGACATATTTGAATAGAGAAGCAAATTGAATGTGAAAGTAAAGAAGAAAGAAAGCAGATACATACGTGTCCATACGTGGCACATTTGGTCATGCCAGTATCAGTCGACTAACTGACTAACCAGCCTGATTGTCTGGCTATTGTCTGGCTATTGTGACATGGAAGATTTTTCACATAATCAGCTATGTAACACGCCAGCGCAACAATAACAAACAAACAACAAGACTGCTCAACTTCTTTCCCCGCGTGAAGCTAACCCAGTTTCGAGCCAAGAGCAAAGACGACAAGAAGAGAGGCGTAGGTGTGGCGGCGATCTTTGGCAAACCCTGTAATTAGCCGTAGGCAAGTCTTTGATGTTTAAGCCACTCAACTGACAGTTGCTCACACCTACCAAGGTACTCTCTCATGCGTGCATATGAATGCATAGCTACATATGTATGTATGTATGTATGTTTGTACATATATGAATGTGCGTGCCACTCACTAAATATTTTCAACTTCAATCACACTTTTTTTTAACCAAATTTCAAGGGAATTTTTCGCACAAGTGTTGCACAATAAGGCAAGCAAATAATGGTATACGCATTCAATAGAAATGATCGGCTTCCAGATCCTTTGTAAAGGACTTGCGGTCGCGTGGCAATTTTGACATCTGTAATCGATCAAGAATCAAGGATCAAAGGCCACAAGTGTGTGAATGTCTATGCGTGTGCGCTATTGTTAGAATTATCGCATGTACCGACATACATACATACATAGTAGGATATTCTATTGTCATTTGAAATCGTGTGAAATGCAACATCATTTGTTAATTTTAGTTATGGTCTAGTTATTTCAATTTATAGTGAAAATTCGTAAGACTATGAACATTTGCGCATACCTACTTGAATTTGTGTAGGCTTGGAAATGGCTTACTATGTACAAAAGGGATAAAAAAAAATAGTTTCAGAATACAATTTTCCAAGCTGGCGCTTCTTTAGAAGAAACCGCATTACCAATTCAAAAGTTTCAATGAAGTAAGTCAGCAACCGAGGCCGAAATCGTCTGCTTCGAATTCAATTCACGCTTAATAGCCCAAAGCAGCGCAAATCGCACAAGGATTTTGGCCTAAGGAAAGGAAGAAATTTGCAATCTATTTTCTTTGTCTTTGTATTCGGCTTTCTCTTTGCCTTAATCTGAATCTTAATCTTAATCGTTCCCGCAATCTTAATCTGAACCTTAAACTTAATCTTATTCTTAATCTTAATCTTAAGGTCAAACTTAATATTAACCGTAAACCTAATTTTTTGTCCTACTCTTAATCTTAATCTCAATCTTCATCTTAATCTTAATACTATTCTCAATCGTAACCTAAATCTGATTCGTAATCTTAATCTTAATCTAATTTGAATCCTAAAAATAATCATAACCTTAATCTTAGCCTTACTCTACTACTCTATTTTAATCTTAATCTTAACTTTAATCTCAATTTTAATTTTAATCCTTATCTTAATCTTAATTATATTCTGAATCTTAGTCTTACTCTTGATCTCATTGTTAATGTTAATCTTAATATTTATCTTAATCTAAATCTCAATCTTAAATAATCTTAATCTTAACTTTAATTATAATCATAATCTTAATCTTAATCTCAATTTGAGGGCTTTATACCAGCCTATGTCGCAAACCACTCTTCAATATTCAATTAAATATTAAGTCCCGTGCCCATTTCTACTTCATACATAAGGACATCGAACAAAACCACCAAGCGTTTTCTTTAAAGACCAGGCTAAAGCAACACCTCCCTTCTAGCCGGCAATACCTCATAGATTGTTTTGTAATGTGTGAAAGGCTAAAGCCAGCTGTCAAAGGACTGACTGTATTTTACGGTGTAACTTTTTTTACTTTTAATTATTTTTTTTATTTTAAATTGAATTTTCTTTCAATATTTATACTCTTTTGTTTAAAAAGAAATATATATTTTTTATTTAAATTTTGGTTTTTAGGTTTTTTGTAAATTTTTTAATTTTAATCTATTTTATTTTTCCCTTTTAAAACAATTTTTTTTTTTTAGATTTTAGTGTTTAAAAAAAAATTAATCATCAATTATTACGAGCTTATTTATTTTTTTATGTAATTTTCTTTTCTGTTTTTAATTTGCATACTTTATCGTAATTTTTAGATTTTATTGTTTAAAAAGATTTTTGTATTCATTTTTAGAAACCTCTTTATTTTTTCACTTTTTTTAATTAAATTTTTTTATTTTTTTAGTTTCTTTTAGAAAACTTTTCGCTAAATGCCAAACAAAATAACGCCTAAGACCGCCTCATTAGCAGATCTTCCAATGAGTCTTTCGGAAGACAGAAAAGAGTATTCAAGATAGTTGGACAATTGTCTTACGAAAGACTTTTGCCTTTCGAAAGGCTGTGGTGAGTTGAAGGACAGTAGCGAGAATTGCCCTGTAAAGGTTTTATTTGTAAAACATAACATAAAAACCAAAAAGGTATAACTCCTCTTGTTCACGTACCTCGTCAATGGTAGCGATTCATTTTAGAATTGGAATCTCTTTGACGTAGTATCATTTGATGAAGTACGCACGTATAGCCACCGTGAATATGACATAAAAAGGCATTTCAAATAGCGGTCGTTCTGAGGCAGCCTGTTCCGTAGTGGTTTTAAATTGGAATTTGCTGTTCATAATCCTTCAAATCTTAATTTTTCAACCCAATTTTTTTTTTTATCAAAGCTTACCAAACTTAAAGGAGACCTGTTGGGCCCGATGTTTTAATATTTATTTGTTCATAATGTATTATTTAGTACAAAGTGCTGAGCAAAGAGCAATTTTGAAGAAAATCGATTCCCTTGTTCCAGTTATTAAATGTTACATAAAAAAAACGAATGGAAAGCGATTGTAGGGTTTCCCCCAAGGCGAAAAAAAAAATTAATTTGAAAAAAAAAAATTTACCAAAATTAATTATTAAATTATTTTATATAATTATTAAATATTTATTTTTTAGAACAATTTTAGGTACATTTGCAGTATTAAATCTCATAAATTTTTAAAGTGCAAGTTTCAACGTTTTTATTAGTTTTCCACTGAACGACCTAGGCTTTCCATATAAAAAGCAATTGCGAGCACACTTTATAAGGAAGAAAAAAAATATTAAAAATCAACGCGCGTTCTTAGCTAATTGAAACTTGTACTTTATTAGACTTTATCATTTATTTAATTTTAGTGAACAAATTTCTTGTGCATTAGAATGAATCAACATAATGGCTCTGGAGGAATATGAACAGTAAATGCCAGTTTCAAACCACTGTGTGTTCTCGGACTGTCCGCTTCATAAACCCATAAGCCCTAGGCAGACATTTAAACACCTTTCCAGGAATTAATCAGCGGAGTTGGTAATTTTCAATTAAGTTTTACTTATCAAAACACTTCGAAATTTTTTTCCGTAGTCCCATTTGCCCTCTTTCTAATCGATACTAAATAACGCCATCACACGACAAAACTAACATTTTAGCGCATTCCATAATGAAAACAACAACGAATCCTTATGGCACATCCGTTAGGTGTCTATGTCCAATCAATAGTCGCACATAACTGTCGTCTGAGCGCACAGAGTGATAAACTCATTATGGCACCTAATTGTCACATTTACGTGAATTTATTGTCATTTTCTGAAAGGCCACAAAGGATAACGACAAATGGTCAAAGGACAATCAGAGGCAAAAATAAACAAAAAGATGAAACAAATCCGTTTGCAGTGGCACTTCAGAGACATTGAAAGGTACTCGTAAATTGTGCTTGGATGTATGTATGTATGTATGTGTCAGAAAAAGGTAGCATTCGGTAGAGCGTCTTAATGATGTCTATTTGCGATACACTCGAGTACGACGCACAGCGTAGTTATGATGGTAAAGGAGCTACAAAAGGATGCAATGGCATAGATTCATGACATTTATGACTTTTGGTCTTATCTTAATAAGCGTTTAATCACAGAAGAAAAGGTACGTGTTAAAAGGTTGTAAACTGCTGTAAATATTTATAGCAGACTTTTGTACGACTGATTTTGCGTGGATAGCTCTTATCGTAAATAAAGTGAGTAAAACAAAAAAAAAGGAATCGAAGATCAGAGAACATCTTTCAGAAAAAAGTATTTATTTTGTTTGATAGCTATTAGGTTTGCATACTTTCTCCGGCGCTGAGTGCTGGAAAAGATCGAAAAATCACTGGCACGCGCATCCAATCTTTCAAATTGAGTGAAAAATTAAGGCTCCAGTCAATTGTGAACACTAAATGCCAGTTTTGAACCACTGTGTGCTGATGGGCATTTTAAGTCCTCAGGCTGTCAGGCTGAGCAGCGTGGTGCGGTAGCTGAGACCGTTAAATAAAAAAAAAAAAAACACAAGTCATTTGTTTTCGAAAGAAAGATATTGCAACTTTTAAAGAAGATGAAAGCTACTTAGCGCCAATAGAGAGCACATAGCCGGGGTTTTACTAGAAAACATATCGAAAAAAATTCGTAAATAAATTTTGTGAAAGTGTTATCTTCAAAAAATTTGTTTTAAACAGTGATCGAATGTAACAGATATTTTCGAAATTTCAATTCAAGAAGTCAGGCGGAAAGAATTTGTCCATATGATACTTGAAGCTAAGGATTTTTTTTTTTCAAAAAATTATTAATTAAATCGTTATGTTTTGTCAGTATTTTTTTTTTTTATCAAAATAACTATTAAAATTTTATCAACAGTTAAAATATCACTTTAATTTTTTATTTCCGAAGTTAAAGTTATTTTTCGATCAGAAGTAAAAGTTAAAATGTGACTTTTATTTGTTCGATCAAAAATAAAAGTTAAAATTTGATTTGTATTTTTTCATCTGATTGTTTAAGTTAGAAACATTTTATTGCCACGTATAAACAAGGTGTAAGTCGTTAGTGCTATGATAAGCAAATAAGCGATGCAATAAAATAATATGAAGATCGCTAGTAAAGTAATACAAGTCAAATAAAACTGTTTTTTGTCAACGAAAAAATAAAAGCCAAAAGTGAGCTTTCATTTCGACGCCTCCAAACCATACATGTGCTAAGTCTGACTTAGTCATAAGTCATAATAAGAATTATGAAAGTCAAATTTTAGGTGTTATTTTTGAGCGAAAAATGCATACGTCAAATTTTAACTCTTAATTTTCGATCTAAAGCATATCCGTTTAAAAAATATCAATTATTCCTTCTGGCGTCAAAAATCGCTGATCACGCAGTTTATTTTTAATGTTCGGGAAATAAAAGAAGTCATTGGGTGCCAAATTAGAACTGTACTCATGGATGACCTATAACGTAATTCGATGTTTTCGCCGGCCGAATAATCGGTTGTTTGAGCCGATGTAGAGAGCTCGCAATGTCATGTCGAAGAACGTTTCGTCGTCATGAGTTGTGATTACAGGCTTTCTTACTGGCTCATGAAGCACTTGTCATACCTGGGAGTTGCTCACTCCGACCAGTGCAGGCTGTGTTACGAGCAGAACATACAGTGGAGAGCAGAAATGAGTACACGGTGATTTTTGTAAAATATTTTCAAGGTTTTTAAAGTTAAAATTTTAAAATATGGTTCATGCTTTAACCAAAACCATATAAATAAATCAAACTTTATACAGAACTTAGAAAATTTTAACAAATTTTCATTAAAATTTCAACCATTTAATCTACAGATTACAGATGGTAGCCCATTAAATTTTAGTATAATAAAGAAATAAAGTTTTAAGCGGCTGCAAAATCGTGTTGATTTTTGGAATTTTTTTTTTTTGGTGTCGGATTTTTGCACTTTTATCGATATAAGCAAGAGTTTCTTATGGCAGAAAATGCCCATAACCGTTTGCGAAGAAAATTAAAAAAAAAGCAACGCGAGTTATTATAAATTGTACTTGTTATATAAAAAAAAAACGCAAAAGCCATCAGCAAAAAAATATTAAAAATCAATGCGATTTTGCAGCCGATTAAAACTTTAGTGCACTAAAATTTAATAGGCTACCACCAAATGCGTATTAAAAAAAATTCTAGAAAATCAGATTATAAAGTTGAAATTTTAATAAAAATTTATAATTTTTTTCTAATCTCTGTACCTCGCGAAGTTACTTAGCAATACTTGAATTAAGGAAGACCTGTAACCAAATAGAGGTTTCTTACAATAGATCATCAGTTCCCAACCGGTGGGTCGCGACCCACACAGGGGGGTCGGGGAAGGGTTACAGGTGGTTCGCGAATCGATCTTAAATTATCAGAAACTATTGAATGAACCATCAGAAAAGATAAGAAAAATGTGAGATTAAAAACATCTTCATTCAATCCTGACATTGTCGTTTTAGTTCAATTGAAACAGTCCCAAAAAGCTCATTAATATTGTATTCGTATGATTAATTCAAACAATTATTTAGTCCTTTTCAAATTTTATTCTTGATAATCCTTGAATAAGTATTTTTGCAATAAGTATTTTTTTGTTTTCAATTTTATATTAATTATACACACAACCACCCCCTCCAACTTTATTAGCTTGAATAAAAATTAAATCAATTAAAAGGACATTTTCAATATCTACCTATGCGTCCTTGTGAACCAAAAGACTTAAATTTTTTTTAAACTTTGCAGAATTTTCTGTTTCATTTGGTACCCGTTGCACTGATTGTTTCGTGTCATTTGAATTTTATTGGTTTTTGCCGCACGGTGTAATCATATCCAAACTGTATGCATTTCTTTGCCTAATATTATTTCCGGAATTTTACAGGCCATTTTAATGAAAATCAGGCATTATAGTAAACTAATTGGAAAAGTTTCGTTTAATGTGATTAGGAATAAAACAACCTATTTTTTCTACATTACACGTACTTTCATACATTACCGGCTTTGCGCGGCAACTAAATCTTATCCGATCGCCACTAAATTTTATATTGGAAGCATTAAGGCTAAAAGGAAACGGTTTCTGTCCGGTGGTTTGAAATTAATTGTTAAGGGCCAGTCTTTTGCATATATATGTACATATTTTCAATATTTAATGGTAAATTATTTATGGTAATTTTTTACTCCACCATTAACCGATGGGCCGTGGAGGTATTACGATAAGAATACGGTGGGTCGCCGGTTGAAAAAGGTTGGGAACAACTACAATTGATCATTCTTGCTCGCGGTAATCTAGAGGCACTCACTCGCAGAGGTCATTCACAATGGGCTACTACTTATTTTTCGGAGAGGAAGTATAGAACATTTCTGGATAGAATATATCAATTGCGGCAATTGCTTTCTAAAAATTAAGACGCTTTTGCTTGTTACTTGATCGGGATATTTTCTTCAATGAAGTGCTGAGCGTAGACGCCAATATTCAGACATTATGTAAGTTTACGCGCTTATTACTTATAAATTGCTTTGATTAAATATGGAACTTTTCGAGTATTTTGAATAGAGTGCTTTAGGATTCGCTATCAGCTGAAAGTAAAAAAAAAAATATTAAAGAAGCAGTTTGTGAGTTTTTTTTTTTTTTTTTTTTTATTTAAAAACTTTCAATATTTGATTGGTTTACAAATAGTTGTTTATAGCGAAAATGTGGTTCGCTTTACAAATAAATATCATTTCCTTAACTTAAAAGCAAAATAAGTATGCGTTTATACATGTGTGTGTATATATAAATATGCGTATACTATATACTAAAAGTGTAAAATTTTAATAAACTAATTTTAGTGTTTTTTTTGTGTTTTATTTTTTTTTTTGTTACAATAAAACTAGAATATGGTTATAGCCTTTAGCAGCTCTCCACTTGTTCACTTAAAAATCACATTTAATTAAATTTAGTTACACACATAAATTTAGTTAGACTTTTAGCTCAATGTGCTTCACGTTATTCATATGTATTATACTCGTATTGGATGACATAAGCATGTATTAGGATGGTCCTTAAAAAATCAACTTCATCAACTTATTTTGTTCTACGTACAATATAAATATATCCAAGAAAATTTCAAAATTTTCAAAAACAAACAACATTGTAAGTTGGGTCCCTACCACGGTTTGAAAAAATAGATATTGTTCTTTTAGATCGCGAAAATTCGACAATGCACAGCGAGCTTATAAACTCATACTTATTATGAATAAATTTCAAATCAAAGTTGAGTCGAATTTTTTTAAATTTAATTTTTTTAAAACCCTGATGGCCACCCCAGAAATTTTTTTATAATTTTGAAATTTCCGTGTATGTCTTTATTGTACACGTGTTTGCACGTAAAACAAAATGCCCCATACAAAATTTGGATGTTGATGTTTTAAGGCCTATCCTAATATGTATTACATATGTATGTATTTGAGAAATGTGTGCCGAAATGCAAATAATATTGGTATTCATCTAAACGCCTCTAAATGTCTTGTAAACGCGTAAAACTCGTAAATAAACCGGTTGTCAGTACAAAATTAAACAAGTTTACGTGGTTTGCGTGGTTACGAAGCATTACGCATTTAGATGAATTGCCCTAATAAATTAGGTGTCATGTTAAAATATGCATAAAAAGTTTTAGAGATTTTTAAAAGTTACCTCACATAAAAGGTATTAGGGTCTTCTTTATATTTCATATTTTTTTTTTTTTTATTTTAGCTTTTTTTAAGTGCCGCAACAATTTTTTTTTTCAGAATAACTTGGAATTAGAAAATTGTAAATGCGAAAATGAAAAATAAGGACGCCCCTAAATTGTAAGTATGTTTGTATTCAATAAATGGTACGTACGCATATGCAAGTCGTTTTCAAACAACCCTTGCACGGAAATGCATCAATGCAAAGCTTCAGGCTCTTTTACTTTACAGCTGCATACAACATATTTCATGGTAATGTAACTGTGACTTTGCATTGCTGTGTTCCCGAACAAGTAGCTACTATGATATGTAGTTTTTCACGATCTCAGATGCGTAATTTTTCTAATGAAATAAAAAAACATGATTTTTACCATTTTATATCAAAATTTTTTTACATTGTATGTAGTTTGATTCAGAAAATATATTCAAGATTGCATATTATTGTAATTATAATACAATTTAAATAAAAATTAATTTCATTCGAAGAAATATGGGAGTTCCTTAAAGATTATAAATACATTTCTCGTTTCACTAACGCTGGCTCTAAACTCTCTAAAGGACCGCTCTGAATAAGGTCGTGTAGATTAGGGTGGTCCTTAAAGTTTTCAGTACAAGCGTCCAATATATTGGACAAACCTTTTTGTGCTTAAAGCTTTTTTTTCGTAAATAAGAGCTCTTGTTGTTAAAAGAAAAGTTGTTTTGAGAAAATTATCTATATCATAATTTTTTACCACGCTTATTTAATTGTATTTCCTAAATGCAATGACCGTTATTCTTCACAAAAAAAAAGTATTTCAGAAAAGTCGATAGGAAACGGTAATATATTGTCAAAAGTTTTTGATGGAAGTGAGAATCGAAAAAAATGCATTACTTTTGGAATATATTTCGCGAAAGAAAAAATAAAAATAAGTGAGATTTTACAAACCTAGGATATCTCTGTCCCAAATAATGGACACTGAATAAGGGTAAAACTAACAGTTTTTAAAAGCACTTTCCAATATAATGGACGCTGAATAACGTTAAAACTAAAAGCTTTATACAAGTTTTGAGTGTATTTTTAAAATCAACGACCCAAAATTAGCCGGTATACAAATTTTCAGATTTTTATTTTCAACAGTTAATTTTTTGCACTGAAAGGGTTAAGATATCAACTTTTAAATTTTGTGTGGGGCACCCTTTAATTTTGTTCTAGTCACGTACAAAATAAAGACTTTCGCGAAAATTTCAAAATGTTAAACAAATTTTGAAGTAACTAATATTTTTTTTTATCGCGAAATTTCGACAAAATTTTGAATTGAAATCTAATTAGTAAGACATATTATTGAAGCTTATTCATAAAAATTCATAAACTCGCTGGGTTATAGCTGGTTAAATGCAACATTTTGTAAAATTTTTGCTATTAAAAAAAAAATATTTATTTTAAAAATTTGAAATTTTTTTTGTGAATGTCTTTATTTCGCACGTAGAACAAAATAAAGGTGTGCCAAATTTAGTTGATAATCTAAGCACCACCCTAGTACAGATATTTTAGACCAAAAAAAGTTGAATGCACATAAAAATAATTTTGTAAATGTAAGCCTATGCTACATTTTATTCATTCATTTAACTATTTATTACGAATTTCTCCTTAATTTTAAAATAAAGACTTCCTCTTTTAATAAAACCAGTTTAAGCTAAGAAAGGTAAGAAGCGATGATCAACTACTTTCGCAAACTTTTTTTTTTTTTTGAACTGCATACTTATGCTGAATTCAAATACGTTTAACGAAAACATGCAAATAAAGTTAAACAACAAAACTTAAATAATTATGTAAGTAGTATATTCAGCATTTAATACATACTATATATAGGAAGTTTTTTTTCTTTTTTTTTCGGTAGTGTCTCACATACGCAATAGACTTACTTGAACCATACATTAAGGATCGATATAAAACAGTTTACAGTTTAATGGAATCTCTGGAATTTACAGCGTTGTCGAAGTAACTGTGCTTATGCCATGTACCAGAATAGTGGGTGGCAAATCAGCAGTCAACTCGGTTAGTAGCTCTATGTAACGTGCACTGCGCTCTGTGAAATCCGGTGTGTCGATTAGAGGTGGTGCAGCCAAATATATAAAGGAAACAGCCGTCTGGTCGGAGCGTTCACGTATTATTTGGTTGACTCTGGAAAAGTAGTCAAGAATATGAGTATAATCAGTGTTTTTTTTTTATTAGGTATAGGCTTTGTTTCGAATAGTTGCAGAAACGTCCAAAAAGTGTTTTACTGTCCTCTGGAGAGTATATTATGTACTACAATAAGTCACTCTAGCAATCACGAGTGCAATAAAAGCAATTGATATGTTTTGTTATGTTTATCGAAACAATGAAAAATGTATCACAAAAATGGCTGATCACTAAAAAACAGCTGGTCTAAGTTTCAGAAAAGTACATAGTTCAGAAATTCTTGGGGAATAAGACAAGGTAAGTGTTGCCAGAATATGCATTGAGAAAAAAATAAACCCTAACATATTTGTTTCAAACTGAATCACAAGCGAATTGGCGAAAAGCGATCTTTTATTTACTTTAAACACATTTTCATTTGGAAAGTTTTTCGTTTCAATACGCTTTTATTATGGACATCACAGATGCTACCTTATTTCAGCTAAGCTCCGAATCTCGCCTCTACGGTCTATATGTAAATGTTCATCTTAATCTAAATCTTAAAATAAAGGAAAATAACTGCAATAATTAGTTTTACTAACCTTTGCATATAAAGCAGCGAGCGATTGAGATTTTCCTCCGTAATTAATTCGTTGACATCCTCAGCTTGGCTTGTAAATTGTTTGAGTATGCGAGAATGGCTTGTGAATTCAGAATCACGGTTCCATTCTTGAATCTACAAATAAAATAAAGAGGAAATGAAGGTATTATCGAGTGTATTTCACATATATTACAATTGCAAGTAAGAATTAACGGCTGCATATTAATAAATTTTGTCTACTCTACCTCTATGATATCCGCTTCAATACGTAAATTCTTCAAAGATTGCTCCAGTCTCATTCTAGCGAAAATATCCAGCTGTGGCATTTGTGTATCGAAAGAACTGTAACCGAAAATTTATTTGTAAATATAAGTAGAAAATAAATAGCAGACAGATTCAATTAATTCTAAAGCACCTTAATTCAGTATTTGTATTGTTTGATTCGCACAGAAAAACGCGTAAACGCAAGTGCTTCCATTTAGCAAGCATGTTGATTATTACTGCCAATTGCATCATAAATAGAGAGACTACATCGAAAGGATTATTTGGATTGGGATTGAAAACGTTGATTGGCCAAACGTCTATATATCTCAAATGTTTGCTTCTATCAATAAACAATAAATATTTAGCATTAAATGTTTGTTTAACAAAAAAAACTTTGCTGACGCGCGCTTACTTTGCAATGAAATTCTTATCCAGGCGATGAAAGTGTCGACACAGACACAAATTTTTCTTCATGCGGAGCACATCGCACATAATAGCCACATATTCAGTGACATCAATTTGTTTTTCTTCGCCATCACGACGTATGGGAAAGTTTTGAATTTCGCCGTGATTAAAGCCATCGGTTTTATAAGGTGAAGTGCCGCTGAAAAAATGTGCCGTTAATAAATTAAGGAACGTATGTGTGTACATTGTTATATAGCACTCACGCCTCAAAGAAATCCTTTGGTGCTTCACTATCGTAGAATCCCAAAATTATGGTGTTCGGTTTCATTGCACCAATACCGGATAGACGTATCAAATGTTGCACACCTTCGCGTATAGACTGGGCCAGTGTCACTTCAGCAAACGCCTTCACTCGCATATGATCCAAGAATGATAGCCAATATTTGTTTTCCTCAATGGTGGGGTCTACGAAGGCCGTGTAGTCACCCACCTTCACGTGGCCAATCACATACAGCCCACCTTTTTTCATATCATTGACAAAATCTACAAGTGGACAGCAGGAACGCGGCGATGATACTAACAATAGCATTTGTGGACGCCAGAATTTTACATGATCCTTGCGTGAATCCAACATCAACAAGTACTTACGTACCTGTTGTAAAGAAATTAATGAAATGCATTTAAATGAAAATCAATATCCACCCACGCTCACCTGATGGAACATCAACGCTTGTGAGATCGAACCCCATTGGGTACCCTGCGAAGCTGGTGAGAACAGATGCAACGCGATAACCAAAATTAAACATAATATAATACTGGATGATGCATAAATCGGATTTATCACAAACATCATGATGAGTGTACCTAGCAAACCGATTAGGCAGGTGTGCCAAGTGAAATACTTAAAGAGTGGACGGAAATTCGGCGCACCAGTCAATTCGATGCCCAGACAAGCCAAATTTGTAGCCAAATAAGAAAGCATAAACAATACTGAATTAACCTGCGCAATTGCATTCAAAGAACCAATTAAGAGTATACATTCGACGAGTATCCAACTAGTGAACACCGCTGCAACGGGATTGCCCTTCCATGTGCCGCGTAATACGAATTTCAAAAGAGAGCCAAACACTTGATCCTTTGATAGAGCTTCCAAAATACGACTAGAGCCAATAAGATTGCTGAGTCCAGTTGAAAAAGTGGCGGTTAGTATGCCAATCGCTGTGAATGGTGGCCAAAAATTAACCGGCATAAGGAAGAGATAGTTATTTTGCATTATAACTGCTGGTGTGGTTAAAGCCATCAGAAATGAAAGTAAAATATAGGAGACGAATGTGAAGCTCACAGCCGATAATGTGCCGGTTGGAATACTTCTGGAAGGGCTTTTCAGTTCGCCCGACATATTTGCACCAGCCATAATGCCAGTCACGCCAGCAAATAAAACACCGAATGTGGTGGCGAAATCAACCATTTTACCATTCGAAGTGTAATCTTTAGCATAGTGCGGATAAAGATTATCCATTAAGGTGTGTGCATTTAAACCGGTGTAATTGAGTTTGGTTTCGTTGAAGATGGTGTTTTCTTTCGGAACGTCAATCTGAAAGAATTACGTAATATTAATTTGAATTGTAGGCATTCATAAAAAGAGAAATTCAAATTTAAGTGTATTTTTGAACCAGAAAACTCGCAAAAAAATTCTCAAGAAGTCGGAAAAGAAAGAAGATTTAAAAAAATAATTCCCAAAGATGCCGAAGAATAACACATTAAATACCGAGAAAAGCTCAAAATATCCCGAAAATAAAACCCGGCAAAGCCATAAAATCTGAAAAATATAGAAAAAATTTCGAAAAGCCCCCAAAAAAAAACACGAAACATTTCAAAAAAATTTAAAATTAATAGAAAGTTAATTATAAATAAAATAATGAAATGTATTGATCAAAGTATAACAATAGTCGAACTTTTTAGGAATCTTTCGTTTTTTTGGAAAATTTGGATTTTATCGAAATGTTGAAGTTTCTAAGATATTGCGGAATTTTTACAGATTTTTTCGGACCTTTTCCGGACTTTTCGAGATTATTCGCGTTCAATTTTTTTGGGAAATTTTGGAGGTTTTTCCTGTTTTTAAGTTATTTGAGATTTCGTGAATGCGCGATTATTTCGGATTCAAAATTCCACTTCGTTTTTTATGAATGCCTAACTGCATAAACTAATGTTATACTTTGATCAATACATTTCATTATTTTACGGAAAAATTCTGAAAGATGAAGACAAAATTCTCAATTGTCCGTAAAATAGTGGAAAGCTACAAAAAATCCCACAAAAAACAAAACACGAAGAATTTCGAATTCGCCCCAAAAAAAGTTGCGATAAAACTCCGAAAGGTCTCGAAAAATCCCTAAAACATCTTGAATGATCCGAAAAATAACACTCGAAGGACCGGAAAACTAAGTATCCAAAAAATAATCTCGAAACTTTCCGCAGAAAATACCCAAATATTCCAAAAAAAATTCGAAATGTCCCGTAAAGGCCCAAAAAATCCAATCGGATTCTCAAAAACATAAACGAGTCATTTGTAAAATATTTATAATGAAAAAACCCCGAAGACTGTGATCAATTTACCCCGAAAAACCCGCCATTTGAAAGCAAATTTTGAAATTTTTTATTCACGAAGCATACTGCCCAATTGCATATTTCCCCCGAGAGCCTGATTAATTAAATACTTGAAAAACTTTACAGCACCGCTTTAATATTTAGTCTAAACCAGTTTCAAACCAGAGATATTTTCGTTGCTTCATTTATGTATATACATTAGGGTGGTCCGAAAAAAAGTAAAGTCGGAATTTTAATGCCTTGTTACATATTGAAAAAATATATCCCAATTTTTTTTATTTTGAAATCAAAATATATTTAGGGGTCGCTCAAACCGCTCAAAGTTTTACATGTATTTTATATGGAAAAAAAGAACAATCCTAGGGGGTCAGAGCATAAAAATTCCGACTTTACTTTTGCACATGCATTTTTGGACCACCCAAATACATACATCTTGGGAGTAGAGTAACTAAATAGTTGCATAACTAAATAAGCTTCTTATAAGTTTTAAAATACCTAAAAACGTGTATGTATGTATGTCCTATGTACTCAAAATTTTTTTAAATAAAATCAATATGACGCAATTACCTCTTTCGGACCTTCGGCCAAGAAGCTTATATACGTGGCCATCAAGCATACTGTGACAATACCCAAAATTAATACCGATGTCTTAGCAAAGAGTGCGGCACCAATCAAACACACCACTAACATGGCTGTATTTATTAGCGTTGAAAAGAGGAAGCGCCACCAAGTGCCATCGGGTAGTGAATCACCACCTTCTGTGAAATAGCCACCAGGGCCAAAGTTCTCCATTACACCCTCCGTACAACCAGATATAGCCATAGCACAACCGACGACATTAGCCAGAAAGAAAAGTGTACCAATCGAACCGCCAAATTCTAGGCCTAGCGTACGGCTTATCATGACTGCAAATGTAATGTAGACAATTAGTAAAATTATCTATATGAAAATATGATGCATTACTTACAATAAACGCCACCACCTTCCACGGCACCATTGGTAGAGATTGCGCATACAGACGCAACGGTAAACAGGAGTATTAAATAGGCGATAAGGAATTGAAGAAGCGTCACATAAAGACCAGCGTTGCCGACAATAAAACCTAAAAATATGTATGAATAAATATACATAAGTATCTATGTAGATATGTATGTATTACACACGATAAATCAAAGAAGTAGCGACTTTCCGTAACTAATACGAAATGATGATAACTTTTGACTAAGCAAATAAGAACATACATAGACTACATATTTAAAAATACTTAAGTGATTCACAGAACGGAAATTGGAAATTATGGCAGACTAAAGACTTGTTGAAGGTCTTAAGTGAAAGGAACTAGTATGTAGATATGCTATGATTTTTCGCGACTGACAAAATAATACAAAAATATAAGTAAATGTCTTCCAAAATAGTTAGTTTCTATTTTAAGGTTTTTAGGTTTGATTTATGTAAGAAAAGCAATGCAATCTCCAATTTTGTTATTGTAATTATAGTTTACTAAATAGAAAGGATTTAGCTACATACCCTTTACATTTTTAACATAATAAAAGAATGTATCGCAGCAATTTTGGGCCACTGCGAAAAAGAATTTCACATACAAAAAAATTTACTTCCTAGGCACATGGCCGCAATAGTTAAAAAGTTATTAATCTCTTTTTTCACAACTATGGATGCTAATTGTTATAATTATACAAAAATGGAAATGTCCATAGCCTATAGAAAATCGACACAAAAAAAATAAACCAGCTGAAACCACTTAGCAAGTATATATTGATATCTCTGTATGTATGTATACGGGCGCTGTGGTGTAGTGGTAAACAGTGGCACTTCCATTCGTAAATTTACTTTTTAATGCATGATTTTTAATTTGCAAGAAATAATTTAACACTACATGCATATATGTATGTATGTATAAGTAAGTGTATAACACTATAAATTATAGCTACAAAGCTGCAACAATATATGTACATACATATTTAACTACATTATCGCATATCACTTAATTGCAATAGTTATTTACATGTAACTATGTACAATAGAGTGGTCCTTAAATGTAGGAAGCAAATTTTTATATCAGATTTCCTAAGCCTCAGCCGCTACGTCAATGCAGGTATAGTCGAAGATTTCACATTAATATTTTGGCCCCGATTGAAGCCGGTTAGGCGTAAAAAGTTTAGAAACAAGGTTTTTTCTTAACAGCGGTTGCCCTTCGGCAAGCAATGGCAAACCTCCGAGTGTATTTCTGCCATGAAAAACAGCTTCTCATATAAATATAATGAAGTCGCACAAATGTCTCAATAAAAAATTGACTATTCGTACAGATTTCTGGGCGAAGTGTCTAAAGAATTTTATGTATTTCCTTATCCGACATGTCTGATCGAATTATGTCCGATTTCGGGCAGACACGTCTGATTATTCTTATTTCCCAGGATTTTTTGGTCAGACATCTGTTAGATATCCGTCAGAATCGTCGGTAATTAAGCCAGAATTTCCCACGACGTGTCGGTTAGACTTCCTGTCAACCTCTCCATACGCTTCTCTGATCGATATCGGCCAGAAATCATAAAGATTTCAGACTGGGTATATGCAGGTATATGCAAATATATTTCTACGCCTAAGTACATACATATGTATTTAAATAAATACTTATTTATATGTTTATAATTTCAAGATGTTAATTTGCCATCGACACCCGCCCCACTGCTTATTATAGCAGATCTAGTTCGTTTGGTTGCGTTTGTATGTACAAACATATGTATAGCTACATATACGTATGTATAATTTGTATGGGCATGAATAAATAATCATGAGCAAATAAAAAATACTTACCCACACGTATAAAGACTAAAGCGCTGAACATTGACAACGCTACTGGGCTGAATACGCCAGCAAAAGTCCCTAGAGTACGACCGCTTCTATCCGGATCCTGCATACCGAACTCAACGTAACCATGGTCGCCTGCATTTGAGGGCGAATGTATGCCGCCGCCGCCGCCGCCGCCGCCGCTGCCTATGTGATTGCTATTCGCTCCAAACAATGAGCCAAACGAACGGAACATTGAGGAAGCCCCACCACTGCGATGCGAGGCAATCGGTGCCATCTCATCGTTGGGAACATCACCGCCGCCATTGCGTCTTTCCTCTGGTTGCTGGATCATCTCAATTGTGCCAGCGGCGGTGGATACGTGGGCAGTTAAACGCGACAATTTGTGTTATTCACTCACACAAACGCCCACAAAAAATATACCAACTTTGGTCTGTTGTGGAAAGTTTCACAAACTTTTTCTATATAAATACGTATGTCTGTATACCCGCGAGATTAGTACTTAACTGCCCACGAACGTAGTAAATCGAAGTGAAGAATTCTGCTTATATTGAGTCCACCAAAAGCTATAGTTTCGCACGGCTGCACACACAGCAATCATATGTATGTATATCAGGTTGTATGCCCTTTTTCCAGCTGGTGAAAGCGAGTATACGATTCTTCTTGCTAGGAACACAAAATATTCACGTTAAACAGTCATCAGTTGTTTAGTTTTTAAAGCTTATAATATTCACTCCCACTTGATAGGAATTGATGGGAATCTTTTTTGAATTATCTCTTGGATTCGCTACGAACTAGAAAACCACAAACTGAACCAAGGCGGAAAACTAAACTGAATCATCAGCTGTCAAATTAGGGAGCAAGTGGGGATACAAAGAACGAAGTGTAAATAAATGAAGAAAAATTGCGCAAAATAAACGGTGGATAAAAAATAAGTCAAAACAAAATTGTTGCGTTGCCATATTTAACTTGTTTGCAATATAAATTTTTCAACACTGTAAAAATTTTTTAGAAGAGCCAACAGGAATGTGGTGAATTTTTGAGCAATTTAACAATGTTTCGTTGGTCGCTTACTTATAGGGAATTTACATGATTCAACTTTCACAGGCGATTAGTTGAACCAAAAGTTGAACGAAAGTATGCAGCCGACCAACTTCATTGAAAGCGATTAGTTGAAAGGCCGTTTACACTCCATGCATACTTTTCCGTTGGAACAATTTTGACAACTAATACGTATATCTTCATTGTCATGACAGTATTGTCCGGTGTAAACCCTAAGTTAAGCTTACAATTAGGTAAGCTGCAAGCTGAGAATAAATGTTCGAAATTGTAACGAGACCTTGAAGTAACTTTTAGCTTCCTGCATCTACCCAGACCTCTGAATTTGAACTGTTTCAATTGTTTTTTTGGCTTACTTGGTTGACCGAAGGAAAATACTATTTGAATAGAATATATATTTAGTTGCATCCACTATAGATTTTAGCAAGGACCAACATTAGTCTTCTGCTAATTTTTGCTATTCCTAGAAATTATTGAATAATAGTAAATAATTTTATGTATGCAAAAGCTTTATTTACTTAGTTCGTTATGGCATAACCCTAAAATTTTCCAAATTCTGCGTAATTAGAGGACTTTTTTATAGCTGACACTATTTTCGAAAGACACTTGTTACTTAAACTACATCTACAAAACCACAAATTACATACTTCATATTCAGTATGCATAAATGTATATACATACATACATTAGTAAAATTTAAGGACTAAAAACAAAATAAACTAGGAAAGTTTTGGAAATGTAGGCATTATATTGATCGTTGATGCCTTAATAAATTAAGTAATAACCATACAAATGCCTTAAACGCGATGGCGTTGTTTACGTCAAGCTTTTCGGAAATAGTCTCCTGATCCATAAGAGTATCGTCGATCTTTAGCAGCATTCGATACAAGTACTTCTTCATCATATTGTGAAATGCGTTGAATTTTTGGGCGCATGATACTACGTACATCATTCAATGTGATATCCAAATCTTTGAAAGCATTCAACATGAATACAGCTAAGATTACTACAAAAAATCCACAAATATCTCCCAAGATATCTTCGAAACGCATGTGTGTAAATTCCTTGAAAAGTATTGCAGAGGCTGTTATGACAAGAGATGTAAACATTACATAATATACGGGCGTTACAATTCCTGTATTGAATACATCCAGCGCTTTGTTTAAATAATTCATTTGTATAGCAATGAAAGTAACAGTGACGCAAATCAGAAACCATGGCATCCAAGTGGCAAAATCGTTTCCAGTACCATTTATGGTATCGCGTATGGCCAATCCCAGCGCTTTGCATGACATCACAGTCAGTGAGCCAATGCCGGAGCACAAGTAAATATATACCGCAACATTAGAATGACCATATCTCGGTGCAATAAATAGTGCTACGTACACTGTTGAGCCAAGTATGCAAAGCACATAGAAAATGAATCCTGGATCTTGCAATTTTTCAAATAAAATCTCTAAATTTTCAACCTCTTTCTCTTTTGGTGAATGTATAACGATGATAGTTGAGCCTAGAATGCAAAGTACGCAACCGATTTTTCCCAGAAGATTGAGTTTTTCATTTAAATAATTTGATGCCATCACCGCGGATATGATTACGCTCAGGGCACCGAGTGGAGTAACAAGAGATGCTGGCGCAAAAGCGTATGCTGCGAAATTGGCACCTTCACCAAGAGCCACTGCAAACGATTGAATGTAAAAAATAATTTTGGTGTATTAAACAAGATATAAATTAAATTTCTTATATATGTATGTAAAATCATGAATCATGAATCATGTGTACAATAAATTTATAGTGAAATTTAAACATCTCCGCCTTATAGATACATATGTATATAAAATGGAAATAACTAGTACGTCGGAATGCTTATTAAGTTTTCTTTTACTTACTCGTTAGCAAGCCTGCCCACCAAATCCATTCTTTTAAGTAACCATAGCCGCCAGCGGCAGCGCGCATTTCTCCTTGTCTACTAAGCCGCATAAGCGCCTTCTTCTTTATTATAAAACTCGAACCAATAAAAAAGCATGAGCAAATTGCCAATCCTACGCCAATATAGAAGTCAAGCTGGGAATACAGCTCGCCCAAGGAGGGCACGGGACTCGTTGAAGCTAAATTGCTAACGGAGCCGCTGCTCATGTCCATGACGTTCATGGCATTAGCCCCACTTCTTTCGCTACTCATCTGCGGGTGATATTTACTTGGCTTCCTTAGATTTATTAGAAAAGGGCGTGACCAGAGCAAACCTTAATTCAGTAGCTTCAAAAGAAAGAATTTAAAGGAACTTCTCAACAATACACTTCGTTCATCAACACTCGTAATGGGCAAAACAGTAATGTAGAGCTGGAAGACTATCGATGGCGCTATCGATAGTATCGATGGTTTTTAACTATCGAAAACATCGATGGTTTTGTAAGCACTATCGATAGTTTTCACTCAAAAATACATTATTCAGTAATAGTAAAAGGGCAGTTACTCACGAACGTAAAAAAGGAGAACGTGTCAGCTGACACAATCTATCTTATGGGATCTGCATGTTAACACCTAATTTACATGATTCAAGTACTTGAAAGCAATTCTTGCTCATTCTCTTTTGTGTTTTTTATTTGCTTTTACACGTTTCAATTCTGTTGAATTCAAGTCTTTGGTTCTTTAAATGGGAAGCAACGAAAATGCCAAAAGCAAAGCAAGAAAGTTGAAACGACTTGACGGTACAGACGCATGTGTACTCGTCCCTTTTCTTCTCACTCCCTCTCTTCCATGTCCGAGCAGAATTGAATTCAATACTTGAACTGTGTAAAAGCACACTAACAGAAACTTACCACCGCATGACCGTGACGTAGACGTTAATTCTCTCTCTTTCTTTCAACAGCAAACTTGTTATGTTGCTCCGTACTTCTACGCTACGCTACGTACACGTTCGTGGGTAACCATGCTCTAAAAGCCGGCGGTACCTGCTTCATCTTGCGAGTCGGAAGGGACATTTAGCAAAGCATAGCAAATAATTTCAAAGCGCAGATGCTGCTTGAAGCCAAAAATCGTTGTGGACTTTTGTCCCTTAATAAAAAGATGGACATATTTTAGCAATTCTGATCTCATTTTCAATAAAAGTTGTGATGTATAATTTTAAGACTTTTTTAATCAAAACTATCGATAGTGTCGACAATTTCGATAGTATCGTTACTATCGTTGGTTGTGCCTATCTACAGTTTTCCAGCTCTACCATGATGACTCAAAAACACGAAAACAATTAAGCAAAAAAAGTAAAGCTGCCTTTACATGAGGCAATTCTTTGAAAACCAATAATCGCCTGCAACAGTTGACTTGCTGTCTACTTTGAGGCAAGCGATTTTTGAATCACCATTTACACGAGCGATTTTTTTAAGCAATGTTGAATCCCCTAGAAAAATGCCATGTGTAAATGCAGCATAAGTTTTAATTTTGATACTGCAATAATGTTACCAGACTTATTACTTTGGTAAACAACACAATTTTGCTTTAGTTTGATTTTAAATAATTGGCCCGTAGTCATAGTCAAAATAAAGTCGACTTTAAAGTTAGTTGCAGCTTTTTGACATAATTTTCAATGGGATATCTGTCAAAAAAGCTGCAACTAACTTTAAAGTCGACTTTATTTTGACTATGACTACGGGCCATTGTAAATAAAAATTTGTAATAATGCTGTTTAAGCAAAAAAGGTAAATTTATAACAAGGGACAACTCGTAGATTTACGTTTTTTGGTGCAACCCTGTGTCAAACTCGACATAACCACCTCCGAGCAAACTAAGCAGCAGCCATTTAATTTGGCAAACAAATGTTTGTCTGCATAACACCGACCTTATAGATTTACGTTCTTTGGCTGTACGTATACACATTTTGTTCTGCTAGTTTTCATCCAGTGTGAAACCGTGCGTCATTCTAGTGTGAAACATCCCATGCGGAATAAAAAACCGATAGCGGCATCAATATGACTATCGATAGTTTTCGAACTCCATTTCATTCTAGCGATTGATTCATTTTTCTTTCATTCTGCTGTTTTCTCTTTTTCCGCCTTTTGTCAAATTTTGTTGCGCGTCGGTGAATTTGGTTTTGGAAAATGTAAATCTGAAAAAAACGAGCAAAAAATGAATTTTCAGGCAACAAGCTGCTGTCGCATTTGTTTAAAAAGTGAGTTGCTTATGTCTATTTACCTTTACAGTCCAACGTTTCCAATGAGACCGATTGAAATTATAGAGAAGTTGAACATTTTTAAGGTTGGTGTATTTTAAAATGGTCAAATAAAATTATTGCTATTAAAAATATAATCTTAAAAAACACAAGCTTGTTTTTTTTTCTCATAGTACGATGAAACTTTACCTGCACTTTTATGTCAGTCATGCCTTTTTCGCTTGTTGGATGCCTATAACTTGCAGCAGCTAGCTGAAGCGTCAGAGCGGCGCCTACGTGACTATATCGTTAATAATGGCGGCAGTGGCCTTGGCTTATGTGGTCTAAGCACAAATTCAATGTGAGATTAAATTGATTCGCTATCATAATTTATTATTGATAAATTCAATTTAATTTCAACAGTAACCACGATTCCTCAAGCTTCTCCTCAACGGCCGCCATGGGTGATGCATGCAAGGACTCTGGTGTGACCGCTGCCATTTATGCGAATATATGCGACATGTTGGAGCGAAATAATGTGCAGGCGAATGGTGTGGTAGTCGCTGAGAATGGGGGATGTATGGTGACTGGAGATGATATCTTGAATGATATTGAGATTGATGTTAGCAGTTTAACACGTTCAGAAGCCAATGAGGATACACTGACCGAAGTACTCGCAAGTAAACATACAAATATAGCTTTCAATCCAGGGACTGGAAAAACTATTGGTGCAGATGTGGAAATCACGGTAATTTAACTTGGTTAAATATATGTATTTAAAAAAAACTTATGTAATAAATATTTTGTAGCCAGAGACTGGAAATGAGGTTGATGTACCTGTGAAAATGTCTGAAAAGTGCACGGAGTGCGGGAAAGTTTTCAAAAACATTGGTTATCTGGAAGCGCATAGCCGCTTACATACAAACGAAAAACCATATCAATGCAAGGTATGTAATTGTTTTCATTACATAATTTCAAACTAAAAAAAAGAAAAATTCAGAATAACATCTTACTTCCCTTATACTTGAGCGAAAAAAACGGTGACAAAGTTCACGTTTTCCGTCGTAGCCCAGAAACACATCATTCCAACAAACATTTAGGGTAGAGAACGATTAGAAAACAACTCGAATTCTAATGTTTCTCTAAGGTAGAAGGTTATGAGACGATTAGAGAAGCTGTCGAGAATTATAGCATTATCTACAAGGGGACTTAGTTCTCAATAGCGAGAAAGAAATAAGATATCTAATCGCTTTCTAACGTACAATTCTAATTGGTTTCTAATGTCTAATGTTTTTTCTAATCGAATTCTAGCATAGTTCTCTAACCTGATTTTCAATTCGAGAACTACATTAGAATGCTAATGTAAAACCAAACTATTTCTCCAACGTTGTGTGTGTTTCACTGGGATGTGATTAATTAAAAAAAAAAACGAGATCCAATTCACAATAAAGTACTATGTCATCATATCACTGAGCCCATATTCGGCAGTGGAAAATTAATAAATTTCGAATTTTAAAAGTAGATATTTTGCGAGAAAATAACAATTTTATTATCTGTAACTGATAACTTAAGATTAAAATTATTGCCCAAGCAATATTCATAAATACATATCTAAAATCTAATCGTGGTAATAAAATTCAGACATTTATTTGCATCCGCTTAATCACTGCGACTAATAACATACTTTTTTTTCTATGCTAATAATGTCACATTCGAAGTGAGTTTTATTGTATAAGTACACATTTCCTTGTGCAATCACATTTTAAGAGTTTTGAGATACTTAACTTTAAATTAATCTTAATTGTAACTCGTAATATTTACGACACCATTCCCGCAGCACCTCAGTTTTCTAAATAAAAGTCGCATAAGTACGGCCACAAAGTACATGATTGCGAGAACAATAAAATAGCAACCATAAACAAAGAATTGTTCACGAGGTTTTAACCCATAGCCGGTATCAGTAACTACCACAAGTGTTAGAATCGACTGCAATACAAGTGCCGCCAGAGTATTAATGCCGAAAATTAAGCCAAAACTGTCTTCAGATAAATTCTCTGCAACAATAGCGCTCGCTGTTGTAATGACGAAAAAGTAGCAGATTCCAAAAAGAATGTACATTATGTAGGCCATCCAAACTAAATGCGTCTGTGATGAATAGATAGTGAAAACACCCATAAGAAGCGAACAAACAGTCAATATCCACATGTGCCATTTTTTATGATGACTAGTGTTAGCTATACCAGCCACCATGGCACTACCAGCACCCAAGAGCGTTACAATCGCCTCTATAGCACCGTTGTAGAAACTCTCATTGCGCGGATCTATATCCTTCCAGAGAAATTGCACATAAGAGATCACCTGAACCTGACCACATGTTGCCAAAGCCCACCAAAAACTCCAACGGATTACTGTGCGATTGGTATAAGCACTAACAATTTGTTTCGTAAGTAGCTGAAAGGCATTGTACCAGGAAAATCGAGGTGATGTAGTCAAACTGATGTCACTTGCAGCCGTTGGGATGGCAGCGGCGGAGCCGTTTTGTGGAAAAGCTAAAATAGAGAGCAAGAAAAAAAAATGAATACATATTGAATTGAATTGCAGTCGGTTGTTTATTTACTTGTTTTTTTTTAAGCAATTTTAACTAATTTCCTCTGTGCTTAGCAACTCTAACTAGAAATCAATCACTCTTTGCCCAAAGTAACGAACTAAATTAAAATTTATTTACAGCTTCATCCACTGGATTTAATTTGCAATTATATTTATTAAACCTTTATAATTATTAATTTTTTCCAAGCGGTGTTTCAAATTATTTACGCTTTGAAATATACCATTCTTATCGCAAACAAGCGATATTTGTTTATATTCTTGAGACTACACCCAATACCCAAAGTTTTAATTGAGCTTACCTTCAAGTTGTGAGCTACGGGAGTTGTCATTCTTCTGTTCTGTAGTTGGATACGAAACTTCATCTACATAAAAATACAAACTTTTGCCCACCGGCGGTAAAAGCACTGCTATAAAAAGTGATACTATTTGTGAGCCAAAGGAAATATAATTAAGACCTCTGTAGTCCATGACTTCGGTAGAAACCAAAACTTGAGCTACAACACCGCCTAAAAATTTTCCACATAAAATCGCTGATCGTGTATGACCGGTTACAATCTGATAGCGCTCCTTATCCACTTTAGCATAAATATATGTGTAATACGCCACTTCTGTAGCCATAAAGGTACCGTATAATACCTGGCCCACCTGTAGTTCCCATACTTTGTATGTCCACAGTAGTATGCCAAAGAGTATAATACCGGAACATGCGGAAACAATAATAATTGGTTTGTAGCGAAGTATATCGGTAATTAGGAAAACAATGGCAAGTTGTGCCAGCACAGCGTAAGTACCAAACGGATAGATTTCTTTATTAACCTGCTCCGCCGTGATGTTATGCCACGGTCCACTCAGGTATTCCGTAACAAACGGTTCTGAAGGGCGAAATTCACGAAAAAATCCGAAAATCCATAGCAGCAATGAAATACGTAACCACGCTTGCATCTCAACTGTGACTGGTTTACGATCAGACAGCAGCCCTTGCGTCTCCCCTCTTGTTTAGATTGTTGTTAGAACTTAGTTAGTTTATGAACAAACCGCGCACGACACACTGACCTTTATCGCAAATGCTCGCCGCTCGACTGATGGGCGCGCTCCTCTAAAAAAAATGAGAATTGTGTTAATACACGGAGACCTTGCCGCTAGCCGAATATGTTCGCAATCTTTTATTATCAATTTAAGTTTTGCGTTATCATTCTCACGAAAATAAAAACGTTTGTAAAGATTAAAATGTGATTGCGTTCTCACATCACCCAGCTGATACGTGGCGGTTTGATAAAAGGCAAGCACATGAGAAAACTCGATGTATAGAATACATGCACACATACATGGAGTATGGGCAAGAGATGCAGCTGATTTGAGTCATAGAGAAAAATGTTATTGTTACGTCACTTTTTCTATCTTTGCACGAGAACTGAAAACTACGAAATGTACACATAGTTATGTACATATGTATTTACTATATGGACACATACTCGTTCAACAAACCGGCAGTTTTATTTAGTGGTGCATTGTGTTTTTTGTTTCTATAAAAAATAGCTAACTGAAAAAATTAACGCTTGAGAGGTGTGACATCAAGACTGATTAGAACCTACATATATATGTATGTATGTATGTATGTATGTCTATACGTATGTATATACGTATTTTCCCAAGTGATGCACTCGCATGATTTACACTAGACAACAAAACTTCTGCTTATAAATGCATTTTTCAATTGTGAAATCAAAAAAAAATATTCGATATTTAATTACATAGTATGGACAAATGCAACGATTTATGTACATATGTATGAATGTAAGCAGATTTCCGTACTATAAACCTATCTGAGGAGTGCCACAATAGCAGTCCTGAATATGCGTAACTATGTACATACATACATATGTACAAATGTACATACATACATATTTAGTGCGTTCCAGAACATCTAAAATTTGAAGGCCTTGCAGGATTTAATCCAAAGTCGCTCCCGTACGCCACGTTTATATAAGGTTTATTAAAGGCGAGAACAGCTGTTCCCCGAGTGGAAGATCGCCCTATTGCGGCAGCCAGTTCGAAAACGCCCTAACTCAAACAAATTTTCAACAACGCCCTACTTCAGGATTTGATTTAAAACGCCCTATTTCAGAATTTTATTGAAAAACACCCTACCTCAGAATTTGGTCGAGGCCACCCTATCTCAGAATTCGGTTCAAAAACGCTCTATCTCAAACGAAAATACATACTTTCAAAATGTGGTGAGATATTATCAAAAATCAACGCGAATTCTCCGAAAAAAGGTTTAAATGTGAAAATTTTTAGAGTTCAAAGTTTGGCTTTAAATTTAATATACCAATAATATAGATGCATTTAAAATAAATATCTTTCAAAGGTTTTATTACTCAGCTATACGCTAAAAACCTGAAAGTCACTAAACCCCTGAAAATCTGGTGTGGAGTTTTACCCATAAGTTTAAAGCTGTTAGAAGCTAAAGAAAAGGTATTAACATTGCAAAACACATACCAGGGCGCCAATTCTGGTTCTATGAAACAGTGATGTGAAAATGAAAAATTCAATGTCAGTGAAAATTTAATTTTTTCACTTTATCGTTTCGTTATATCATTTTAAGCGATTCTCGATCATTAAAGGCTATTTTATCAACATCTAGCAAGTAATTCAATAAATTATTTTGAGTTTAAGACAATGATATTCTTTATCACGAGATGATAGTTGAAAAATTTTTGAAAAATTAATTAATTTACATTTGAAACAGAACCGTAATTTTGTGTGAAGTGATGAAAAATGTTTTCGCTTCACGTTTTCACAGACCAGGAATTGACACCAGAACAAATTTTTGTCCTATGAAAAGCAAAGTTACTTCAAGTAAAAAAAAATCCTTCCCTCAAAAAGTGTCTACAAATTTTTAGACATCAAAGCGCGTTCTTAGCTGTGCAGTGTTGTTGTTTATTGATCAATCTATTCTATCGTTTAATTGATCATTTAAGAAAATTCCCGCTTCCATTTTTCAATTAACAAGCTTTCATTCTATCATAATAAATTATTATCGATAAGAATCACTGTTTTCTAAAAAAAAACTAATAATTTTATTTAATTATTTTATTGTATATTTTTTTATTATAAAGTATGTACTTCAATATTTTCCAGCAATGTGCGCGTCAATTTAAGCAATCCAGTAATTTACTATTGCATCAGCGTACACATACTGGCGAACGACGTTTCCAATGTGAAATATGTGCCAATTTCTTTACCACCTCGAGCAATTTGAAGGCACATAAGGCAATACACTTGGAGCACCGTGATTACCGCTGTAGCCAATGTGATCGTGAATTTAAAACGCGACGGGAATTGCGTCGCCACGAGCCGGTGCATAAAACGATAAAGGATAATGTATGTGAAAAGTGTCAGAGGGCGTTCAGCAAACGTAGTTATCTGTTGGATCACATAGCGGTCATGCATCGGGGCGTGCGGCGGCATAAATGCGCGGAATGTGGCAAATTGTTTGGTAGACGATCGAATTTGGTGTCACACATGCGGTAAATTTGAAAAAAAAAGGCAATGCCTAATAATTGGGTTATATCTTTACGCTCTAGTTCATAGTTTTGGATGCCATATCGATTTCGTCGCTGTTTTTACTTTATCCGTCCAATTTCTCCAATTTTGTTCAAACCTGTCCATTATCTTATGTTTCCCAGCCGCTCCTCTGCGTCCCTCGAGCTTTCCTTGTATTAAAAGTCTCAATTATTTCATACTTTTGTCCCCTTATAATGTGTCCAAGGCAGTTTTTCTTTATTTCCTTTAAGAGTTGTAGAAGCTTAAAATTACATTTATACAATTGCATAATTTCATACCTATTGAAATTGTTTTTCAATAATTTAATGTTTATTTATTTTTGCACTCTTTGCAGCATACACTCAGGTGAAAAACCGTTCGAGTGCAAATTTTGTCCTTGGAAATTTAATCAATCATCAGCCTTGGCGCGGCATATGAAAAAGCATTCGAAAGGGTACATATTTATCTCACTTCTATTAAACTTATGTAAATCATACATCTGATAATTTCCATTATTCTAATGATACGCAGCAAAAATGTCGAATTGGGATTCAAAGCGGCAGACCAAGTATTAAAACACTCTGCATTAATGAATATTTTGGAAACACCAGAGATGGTGGTGGTAGCCGCCGGAGCAACTAACGACGTAAGCGCAGTCAACATAGCGCAACAAACTAGCTATAATGTTCTAAGCAATATAGCCAATTTGGGTGGCTTGCACTGTATGAACACAGAGTGCAATCTAGAAAATACATCAACGGACACGGAAAGTAGTGAGGTGGTGGAGGCGCTACACAATAGTAGCGTTTATACCTTTACAAAGAATGACATACTCGATTTCTCTACAAATCAGCAAGTTTGTTAGGATGTACATATTTTCAAACTGGCGATGTTATTTTTGCTTAATATACTGATCGTAGAGCTGTAAGAGCTCGGGATTCGTGCGCGGTTGCACGGCATTTAATGCGTACTCGAAATGCGTCCATCGTACACGCTCAGCTTCAAAACTCTCCTCCAGACATTTCAATGCCGCCTCCTGACATACGGCCTGTATTTCGGCACCTGAATATCCTTCCGTGCGTTGCACAAGCTTTTGCAAATCTACATCAGCTGCCAATGGCATTGGCACTAATTTTATGCGAAAGATTTCTTGACGTGCCTCGGTATCGGGCAGTCCAACATAGACAATACGATCGAAACGTCCCGGGCGCAACAGTGCTTTGTCAATCATATCTGGTCGATTAGTTGCTGCTACAATAGTGACATTTTCCAACGCCTCAACACCGTCCATTTCAGTGAGCAGTTGAGTGAGCACACGTTCTTTAACCGATGTTCCCGAACCGCCATCGCCACCATCAGCTCGCTCGCCACCAATGGCATCGATTTCGTCGAAGAACACAATGGCCGGCGCTACTTGACGCGCCTTGCGAAAGACTTCGCGCACTGCACGCTCCGATTCGCCCACCCACATCGAGAATAATTCGGGCCCTTTTATGGAGAGAAAATTCAGTTGACTTTCGGTGGCAAGCGCCTTGGCAATCATTGTTTTGGAACAGCCTGGCGGACCGAACATTAGAATACCACGAGGCGGTTTCAAACCGAGCCGTTCAAACTTATCTGGATGCAGTAGTGGCCATTCTATAGCCTGTTTGAGCTTCAGTTTCAATTCGGCCTGCCCACCGATGTCACTCCAATGCACATTCGGGTTTTCTATGAGCACCTCACGCATAGCCGATGGTTTAATATGTGTCAGTGCGGCATGCAAGTCTGGCAAATGCAGAGGACGTGCATCATCTTTTAGCGCACGTAACGAAGCGGCGTACACAAGATTGGCCAAATCAGCACCAACATAACCATGCAGCACTTGGGCCACATCATCAATGTCGGCAGGTGAGAGTTTATGTGTAATGCTGCGGAGAAGACAGCTTAGTATGGCAGCGCGTTGCTTGGGCGTCGGGGCGCTGATTTCAATCTCGCTATCCAAACGACCACAGCGGCGTACATTTGGATTCAGTGCGTCGATTTGAGATGTTGTAGCTAACAAGAAGGTGCGTTGTGCTTCCTTTTTCGGTCCGTTTAGAATGTCCAGCGCGCTTAGAAAGGCCGCTCCCACACGTTTGGTCATTTCATTTGTCTCATACTTTGGACAAAGATTGTGCACGTCCTCTATGACGATAAGAGTGGGTGTCGGGTAGTTTTCGAATGCCTTCTCGAAATGAGACATTAGATTTTTTTCCGTTTCGCCGAGGAATTTGCTAAATAATTCGCTGGTGTTAATCCGAATCAGCTCGACTTTGGTTAATTTAGCAGTCTTCTCCAGCATTGTTGAGCACATGACTTGGGAGAGTAAGCTCTTGCCGCAACCAGTGGGGCCATGTAAAAGAAAACCACGCGAGACTTTCACACCTGTAGGGACATGAATAAAAAACGTTTTAAATAAAAACACAACCATACCCAAATTGTTAAAACATTTTTAGCTACGTAAAAATAACGTAAATCAGTAAGTAAATAACCTGCAGGTACGCCATTTAGTCCAAAAGCCATATCTATCGCTTCCTCTATCATTTCAATTTGTTCATCTAGCCCGCCAACATCAATTTTAGTTACTTTATTATAATTTGTTGAATTTTCTTGTGTACTCTCTGTTTTGTGTCGTTCAATTTCAAATCGCGTAGCACAGGTTACTTCAAAAAACCGCGGTTCCACATCGCACTCCAATTTTAAGCTCTTAAATGTCTCCTCCAAATTGGCATCATCTTCAGTGTTACTGGTTGCCACTCCAAAACTAGACCATGACACCACTTGCAAAGTTAGGTCTTTGTTGAAGAAATCCATAAATATTCGGCTACCTGTTGTAAATATTAAATTCTTTAATTCAAGCTTTAACAACCGCTCTACATCTTTAAGCTGCGCATCCATGAGCTCAGTGATTTCGCCTACAATAGATGTTACACGAAGACCAACCGACTTAGCTACAGAACAGGGTTGCAGCAAGGCAGATATTTTAAGTGATTGACCTCCAAGATCACTCCCATACATTTTAAAATCTGGAACAACAAATCTTTAATAAATAATGAAATGGTTTGATTGTTCTTGAATTGCATACCTTCCTCGCTGACAAAGATCGTTGTTAAAAACCTGTCGGGTATGGGCCAAACTAGTCTGACTAGGCCTACCGCCTCCGATTTCTTTACTGGCTGTATCAGCACCCTTTGTCCAATATATAAATGTGTTAAACGTATAGCACCTTCCGAAATGAATACTAAATTGTTAATGTATTTGTTTGGCACATCATTCAATTCTTCTATATGAAAACTACGCTTTTCCACTCCAGTTGTGTAAAGGCAGTTATTATGGATATATTCCAGCGGTTCGGCAGTATCTGCGGGAATAGGACAATACTTCTCGTGCGTTTCGCGATCTTTTGATGTAATGTGGACATCGCATAACTCGCAGTGATACCAAGAGGCTACACTGCCACCAGATTTCTTATTTGAACTCTTTGGAGGCATCTGTTAACAAATTCCAACACCCGCTCTGAAAATTTGTTTACAACGCAGACACGTGCAGTAGAAAAAGAAAAATCGGCGATACAATCGATGGTCTTCGAATAAAAATAATTGATAACCAGTTCCTTTAGGTAATCTTAATCAATTTCAAAGCAATGTTCATTTCCAACGGAACTGCTTTATAAAGCTTCTATGTAGATCTATCTGTTGAAACATAGGGGCATGAGCTTTTTGACATTATTTTAAATGGAATACATTTCCTGGCTGTGTAGGAATGGTGATGGTGTTTATTAATACTTTCGATGGAAATCTGTGGTCCATACTATCGATAGTTTTTCACTTCTGTCGTGCAGCGTAGCCCCATGAACAAAAGACACAAGATCACGCCTTAAATAAAGAAAAAGTTGTTTTCTAGCAGTCGAAATCTCGACGCCATCTTTGTTGTAAGAAGTAAACAACGAAAAGAACGAAGAAATCCGCGTAATTGTTGAACGCATGAATAATAATTTTTATTATGCAAATTCTATAAATCATTAAATTTTTCTTTGCCTTTTGTGTACACACGTTGTCACAAGCGAATATGAAGAAAATTGCGGTAAAAAGCTACCACCAAATTGTAAACAACGAACAAATGCAAACAAATCGCATATGTCAAAATCGCCTACTTTTTTCCTAAACGCAATTATAACGGGCTACTGTTTTGATGGCGTGATCTTGTATTTTTGGTTCATGCGTAGCCCTACTTAGGGATGTCGAAAAAACATCGATGCATAGAAATGCCCGTCAGAGAGGATTTCTGAGAATAAGTTTTGTGTGACGTCACACTGGTGCATTTGCGAGAGAAATGCCAAAACGCAAGCAAGAATGGAAGTAGAAAAAAATTTTCAAGTAAAACGTAAACAAGTTGCACATGTGTGACGTCATACAAACAGCGATTCTGTCAAATTCACCGAGGGCGGAATAGCGGTACAGAGATGGGCGCCACCTTTGTTCTCTACATCGTGCTTTGTCTGAACTTCATAGATAGGAAGATGCAGTTTTATAGCTTATAAAATGTTAGTTTCAATTGCTTTGAGTTTTAATGGCCCGTAGTCATAGTCAAAGTAAAGTCGACTTTAAAGTTAGTTGCAGCTTTTTTGACAGATATCCCATTGAAAATTATGTCAAAAAGCTGCAACTAACTTTAAAGTCGACTTTATTTTGACTATGACTACGGGCCAATATTTTTTCTTTGGCTGACTTGCACTGTTATAATAAAATTTTATGAGCTATAAAACTACATAGCCAAAAAGGTTCTTATGGTTTTATTCCCATAAAGCGAAGCGCACATTAGCGCGATTCCATCGTTGCGAATACGTTGCGAATTCGGCTGTTAACTTCGAATCCGCAAACGTGCGCACACTTGAGCGATTTTTTCGCGTCGATTTCCGATGTACAATTCNCAGAACGTTGGCATTGAAAAATCGACCCGTGGTAATGATATGCGATTGTAAAACACTTTCAATCATGAAAACCATATTTTATGAACTTTTTTTGCTAATTGTCATCAAGTTTCACTTTGTATATTTTATAATAAATACCAATTTAATCGCACTCAATCACCGCGCCTTTTTCGTTTTCTTTGTTTGTTTTCATTCTTAGGCAGATGTCAAAAACACTCAGAAATATACTTTTTTCTTGCTTCTTTGATTAGGTGATCTTGTATTTTTGGTTCATGGGTAGCATTGTTGTAATTTTTGGGCTTGCGGATTCGCAACGACAGAATCGCGCCAATGTGCGCTTCGCTTAATGGAGGAAAACTCTTTGTGTATCGATGCTATGAAAAACATCGATGTATTTTTGCCACTGACATACCTAGCCCCACTTGCGATAGGGCTGTTTCACACTAGAATGGCAACAATTATTCTCACGCCCTCACGCTGGATGAAAAAGGCCGAAATACAATAGCGCAGGAACAGTGACAGTGCCGGTTCTTAAAATCAGCTGTTACTGCTAATATTGGCAGTCACTGTCGCAGCAAATACAATACGGGGTTGTCAGTGACACCTTTTTTTGGCATTCCCCTTTGTTTACATTTCGTTGTTGTATTTTAGGCTTCAGTGACATGAACAGAAGTTGGCTGCATTTTATTTATGTCAAATTCAGCATGCGAAGTTTGCTGCGATGAAGGCAGTGGCAGTGAATTTAGAATTTGGGCTAAACTGAGCAGTACTACCAGCTGCCACTGTTGTATTGTGAGTCTTGTGTGTATTGTGTGACTTTTGCGCTTGAAAGTTGCGTAGCGGCATTTTCGTAAATGCGCATCTGTTGGTGCGCTGCAGCATAACTGCCATTTCGATGCGGGGTAGAAGCTGGAACAACTTTTTGAGAAACGTTACCTCATGGCACTGCCTCTCTTGCATACAAACTAGGTTCTTTCCCTAACAATCCGGACCGCATCCGGATAGAGAATAAGCTAAAATTTTGCTCAAAAGTGGAACATAGTCCAGAAGTACGGGAACCCAAAAAACCACATTTCGCGTCTGATTCGCGTTGTTTTTGTTTTTGTCACTTCAATGCAATAACTTGGAAATAGAATTTTGATTTCACAAATTTGATTTTAAGTACAGCTGATATGCACTTTGACACTTTATCCATTTTTACCCGGGGAAAAAGTCCGGGCTGATTCGAGCAGGAAGAATAAGACACTTACAATTCAATACGATGCAATTTTCGCTATCTATTATCCATTTTGTTGAGTACGGGAATGATTTCTGGACTGTTTCCGGCACCCGCGGGATCCCGCGTTGCGTACGGGAAAGAATCTACTGAGTTGTTCTCATGGCAAAAATGTTCCAGTGTGAAACCGACCATACAGCGGATCAACAGTGTTGCCGCTCCTTTGTGAAAGATGAGTTGGAGAATGATTTTGGATGCAGTGCAGAACAATATCTGACATTTAGCGCAATAAAATGCATTCCTTTAGTGCTAGAAAAACGGGTTTTCTTGCACTAGAGTACTCTAGTGCATTCATCGTACAGAGCTATTATATTGACTGCCAAACCTAAATAAAAGCGTTGGACTCAACGTTTTCAGACGCCTAGCGGTAACGCCGTAGTGTCATATCTAGACAAAAGCGGCAACGCTATGTCAAACGAAGAAATAACACCAACAATAAGCACATGTTTGTTTGTGTGAACTACTAAAATGAAAGTTTCGCCGTTTTCTGCAGCCAAGTTCACTTCCTAACGCGCTGTCAAAATCGCGTTTTATAACCGCTAACTGCCGTCCCTAATTAAGCGCCAAACAACTGTCAAAACAATCCTCATGCCAGTACAATTTGTTTGGAGCTTTCCACAATAACGCGGCGCTAGCGCCGAGCAAAGGGAGTTTTCATTTTTGACAGGACAAAGGAGTGAAAGTGGAAACGAGAATAAAAACAAGAGGAAAAGAGAAGACGTTATAAATTACGCCGCGTTAATTTGGCGATAGCGCACAGTGACACTCGTTTACAATGGAGAACGCAACGCTTAGCGCTTCAATTTAGGGACGGCAGTAAGCATTGACGCCGCGTTATTTCGGTATGCTTCCTACAAATTGTATGGGTATGAGAATTTTTTGACTGCCAGAGAACGCTGACACTTTGGTTTAGGTATGAATCAATACAAATTTATAAAAGGTGGTGTTACTGGCGAATATAGATATTCGCCGCGGTCCTTCTGAGTGTCAAAATGATGTGTTTTTTTGTAAACAAAGTGAGCTCATATTCCTTCTGAGTGTCAAAATGATGTGTTTTTTGTAATTAAAGCGAGCTCATATTACAGCAAACACATCATTTTGACATTCAAAAGGACCGCGGCGAAAATCTATATTCGCCAGTAACACCACCTTTTAAAAATTTGCATTAGGTATGGATGGTAGGGCCTTTCCCGCACTCAACGTAGGAGCCCGAAACAGGCCGGACCGGTGAAAATGGATAACGTGTAAAAATGGATAAAGTGTAAGAAGTCCATATAAATTTCATTGGATTCTGCTGAAAAGCCGGCAGAAATTTTTATGAATCAGCTGTTCAAAACGAAAATGGAAAAATTTGGCAAGTTTCTGTTAATTCCTTTTAATAAAATCAATCAATCGTTATCAAAACACATTTAAATATTGCAGAATGTAAGTATTTGTGCATGCATTTGACGTATGTGTGTGTATACAGTGGTTGCAAATTTTGCTAGTTTGCGTTTCTTTACTTTTTCCTCTTTCGCTCTCTTTGTGCGTAAATTTATACTCATCCAATTTGCTATCAACCGTTGTAAAAAGTTAAGAAACACGCCTGTGGTTCTTTTGAGTTCCCGTAATGAACGAAGAAGAAATCAGCTGATCTAATAACACCACCTTGTATGAATACGCTTTGGCTGTTCTAGTGAAATTTTTAGACCAATCGTAAACAACTGTTGCTTAGCAACAATAAACAAAACATTTAGAGCAAAACAGAACTAGAAAGTAATAGTGGACTTATTTTAAGTGCAAATTTCTAAAAAATAAACATTTAAATGATGGATTGGGCAGAAGAACTAAAACTATCCATCCGCAAGGTATGTACAATGAATGTAGTAGAAAACAGGTTTGAAGAATGTATGTATGTCGCAAATAGAAAACGGCACGGAAGGGACGTCGCTCCAAAAGCCGTGATCCAATTGGCGGTGCTTCCACCAGCATCAATGTGACCAATCCGAATGAGAAAGAGATTGCTATCGATATAACATTAGGCATGCACAAGGATACCAGCACTGCTGCAAGCGAAGAAGCCGATACCTCGAAACGCCCACCAGTGCGACGTATTTCGGGCGGTTGGGCTGATGTTGGCATACTAAAAAGTACAAAGTAAGTTTGGGATTGTAAATAAGACGGTTTTGTTTCATTTATATGCATATGCATGTTTAAACTATTTTCAGATCTAAAAAAGGCGCTTCATTTGATGAGTGAGTGTAGCCAAAAATATAGATTTTTTGATTATACCTATTTGCTTAAATTTTATATTATTTTTATTTATTATTGAAGCGAACGCTTTCAAAGTGTATCACTGGCAAAGTCACCAATTGGCTCACCACCACGGGACGACATACCGACCATTCCTGACATGGATGATTTAAAAGATGAAATCTTACTTAACGAGATCGTCGAACCGCCTGCGTATGTAGAAAACCAATTACGAAAAAAATATGTTGTATTTTCTATGTTGCAAATTTTTTAGCGCCAGCAATCTACGTCCAAACACTTTAAGTGAACTCAATTTGGATTTGTTGAATCAAAATGCATTTGCCTCCTTGGAGAATATTAATCTATCTATATTGACACGTTGCCTTAAATTGCCTGAAACTTTAGATGAACCGGACGAAGTTTGGGAGTGGGATAAATTATTTACTGATGTGATTGCCGAAATACATTCTGAACAACAAAGCTTTGCTGGCAGCCAGAAAAAAGAAATAGGCCCAGATGAAATACCGCCACCAATGTACGCATAGTTTAACGAAAAATTTGCCTGCTGCTTAGACGCAAAAGCAAAATTAAATGTATTAACAAATCAACGCCGTAAAAATGTAATCACTAAAAAATACAGTTAATTTATTAGCCATAGTCGTGAAAATAAATTTTACATATCACTCACGTACATACCAATACCATTTGAATAGTTATTACATATAAATTTTGCAATTTTAGCACAATTCAAGCACGTACATCCTGTGGTGGTAGTGCATCATTTAAAGCATTGTTCCCAACATTTCTTACTTCTTTAACTGACTCTTCAGTTGGTGGCTTTTCTTCATGTCCCAATGCATTTTTCTGCAATACACGCTGAAGAGTTTCTTCATGCACCAAACCATATTCGTCAGCAAACTCTAGCAGATCGCAAACGATTGGTGACTCCACCACCAAAATATATTGGCATGTTTTTGGCTCTAATAGGTAAATGGAAACTGCGCTCGAACTACTACTGATAGGCGTGCACATTAATTTGACATCTACTTCACGTGGAGATCCGGTGCGATCGCAGTGTGTCCCTCGATCATAATGATGCCAAAGTGCTGAGGAATAGCCTCCTTGCTTGGGCATTTTATCAAGATTTTTGGCCAGCCATTGCCGATGTGAGTTCTCCGAAAAGTACCCCAGGAAGAGTTCTGATTCAGATTTTTTGTCCTTATGAAATTGACGCACATGTCGACCATAACAGAATTCATACTTCCACCACCCAGTGCCCTGAAAAATGTTTTTTTAATCATCATTTGTAAGAAATTACTTTTTTAAAAGTATTACTTAAATGTTTCACTTCATTCAACTTTTTATAAATTTAGAACTATACTTACGCCAGTTAAACAATTTTTACCCGAAATAAATTCTTTGACTGCCGTTAAATCTGTGATAGGTGCTTTTGGTACATGTGGCATAACTTCATTATTAACAGCTGGTGCGGCAGGCACGTCAACACCCGCGCCAATCATCAATTCAAGTACAAGTTTATCCACATCCGTGCCGATTTTATTAAAGAAAGACAATCGCTCTGTAGCTGCTGCAGAACGAGCCAAAGCCATAGCCGCAGTACTAGCATCTTTCGATACGGGTAATTCATCATCGGCTAATTGCATTTCACTAAGCTCTTGACGTAGCATACTAAGCGGTTTATGTATCTCAGTGGGCGAATTGAAACATTTAATGGGAACCTCCTTTGATTCTTCTGGATGAAAAGCGGGGATCATACAAAGCACTGATGTCAGAATAATAGCCTCATAATTACAAGAAGATGTTTCTTTAAATGAATATATTTCATTCTTGCCATGCGGATAGCAAACATAACGTACATGAGTTGTGCGGGGCGAGTCAATAATATCGCACATAGTACCATCGGACATTGCTATTTCAAAATATGGGTATCTAGTATTTTCAATTTTCGTCGTCTTATATTTCACACCTGCTTTCCGGTCACTTTCCCAAGTCTTTGTTAATTCTTCGGTCTTTGCGTCTGACCATTTGCCTAAGTAATATTCTTGTAGTTTTACATTTTTTCCTGCAATTAATGCGAAAAGAAACATGTTTTTTTAGGACAAATAAGTAATAATGAAGCATACCTTCTCTTTCTTCGTGCGATTGGCGTACGTGTTGACCATGGCAAATTTCATACGACCAATAAGCTTCAATCCTGTATGAACAACTCGATGTCGAGAACAAAGGCTGCAGCAGAGTTATTGGCGCTAAAAAAAAATATTCAAGAATCATTGTTTAGGTATTTGACTTACGGGGAACGGTTCGGTTATTTGTACATTGACCCGAATCAAAAAATTTTAACATACACGTGCAGTCAAAGGATTAAACTTTAATTTAAAACAATATTTCAAATATCTAAGCACTAATTTATCAACAAATTCGGTGTGAAATATCGCTTGCTTAGAGTGAAAACTTGCTAAGTCCACTTTTTATGAAAACTCATATTTTGATATAAGAAGCAAGATAAATTAAAAATGCAACCTTTCGAAAAGGACTAGGACAGGGTTTTATTTTTTCGGTTATATTGATAGAGAGGCAATTCGCTAAGTCCAAATGAGGCACCGAAAATTCAGTAGGCGAAAATAATTCGAAATCTTTTAATACCGATCGAATCCTTCTGATTCGAATGTAGTTTCGCTTTTCTAGCAAAACCATTGTACAAATAACCGAACATTTGCCGACTTACATATGTATGTATATATGCATTTGTGTATATTTAAATTTTCTTACAAAGTTCAGGTTCAGTGGAAGTTTGCTCCTCTTTGGTGTCTTGAACAACTGGTATAACGCAGTCATATTTCTCATGATCATGTGTGTAGAATGTACGGAGATGATTTTTCAAGTCCTATTCAATGTCAGGGTATAAGTTTAAAGAAAAAAAAATCATAGATGAAATGATTGTTGCTTACAGGATCCTTGTCAAAATCCGGCATTTCAAAATCGATTTTATAAAGTACTGAATCATCAAAATCCTTGGCTTCATGGCACAACACATTGCTAGCTATTAAAACATATAGCGTGAAGAGGAAAACTAAACTCCAATTTCTATATTTTAATGCCGACATTTAGATTTAGAGCTTTTTGCAATAGTTATTTTAAAAAAATGTACTGATGTGTCTTTAAACACAAAAATCAGCTGTTAAAAAGAGTTGCCTGCAGCCCAAAAATAATAACCATTTCATACGACCGATAGTTGTCTGCAGAATCGATAACTTTGCGAATATCGAATCGAAACATATGTTGACGTAGCATTCTCATTTGAGCATTGAGTTTAATGCGATCTAATAGAGTGGGACAGTCAATTTGGGAGAATGAGTTCTAACTTCTCTCTTCACACTTGGCCGCTGTGGTGTAGTGGTAAGCAGTGCGCGCTTTCACTCATCAGCACCTGGGTTCAAACCCTGGTCAAAGCAACATCGCAAAAAATATAGAAAAAGGTTTTTTCTTAACAGCGGTCGTCCCTCGGCAGGCAATGGCAAACCTCCGAGTGTATTTCTGCCATGAAAAACGGCTTCTCATAAAAATACAATCGCTGTTCGGAGTCGGCGTAAAACTGTAGGTCCCTCCGCTTTGTGTGACAACATCAAGGTACACCACAAATCGGAGGAGTAGCTCGGCCAAACCCTAACATATGTGTTAGCGCCAAATTATTATTATTATTATTATTAGTCTGTGTTTATACACGGAAGCTTTTGTCGACGCGATTTTTCATATTCCCTTTTAGTGTTGCTCGTTTCATTTACCATCGTTTCGTTTCATCGAAACCAAGCCCTGAATTAGAATTTTCGATATCGTATCGATTATCCTGAATATCGATATTTCATGGCACGATAATCGATTTTTTGACATTTCAAGGTGGATATATCGAAGCATCGATACCACAATATAACCAGTAAACAACCTTCGGTGAATTTGGCGACTGCCTTCCTCGGGGATGAATATGCTAGGGATGAAATTATTGGTACATCCGTCTTCCAACCACGCAGGGCTGCTTTTATGAAACAAAAATAATTAACTCCAAATAGTTTCAAAAAGTATAGTGTAAAACGAAATTTATTGAATAATTCCACATAAAATAGTATACATAAAATTAAATAAAATAAAAAATAAAATTAAAAAAATTTGAATAACATATGAAAAGCCTGTAATTAAATTATTCTACTTATATAGAGTATTTAAGAATTAATGTGTTAGACATTGTATGACTGTTTTGTGCACATTTTTGCAGGTTTAGTGAATTTTTCAGATCATTAATTTTGTTATAAGCATAAAAATATCTGGTGACATAGTTGAAAGTGGACTTGTCTGCTTTTACCGTGTAAACAGGCAAAAATTAGTATAGGAAAGTTTTATTTTCAGAAATAAAAACAGCTTTCGAAAGCCACTTTACATGCAAGGTGCAACTTTTTCTGCAATCTATTTTGGAAATTAGAATAATAAAAAATCATTATTTCTGTAATTTTTTTATAGTTGACTATTTTTCACAGCTTAAAAGGTTCTTAAGAAAAAACTATTCATGAAACATTAAAAACTTACCGGTATTAATTTCTAATTTTTGGCGGTTTTTGGGATTTTATAACTTTTCATAAGATTGAACCTGATTCCCCATTCCCATTCCATTGATTTCCCAGATAAACTGAAAAGTGTTTGTATTAATTTGATGCACTGAATCATTTTTAATGATAATTAAAAATCAAATAAGATTTTGTAGTTTTATAATACCGAGACGACCAATTCTCCGTGTCTGTTTCTTTTTTAACGATTTGTTTATTTTGAATATGCATGGCAATACATTTGAAACAATTCACCACGAAACAAAATGGAAAGCTAGATTGGAGCATGATGTCGCAGCTGCAGAAACGATTGCATACGAACAAAATTAACGAAACGAAACGAACAAAAAGGGGAGAAGAAAATCGAGCGTCGTTTATTTTTGTGCTGCCAATTATAAAAACTATTTTCAAATTAATAATTTTACCGATTTTGTATTTCACTCTTTTCAGCATTTAAGTTTACAAAATTATCTAAGTTGTAATAAAAAATTTTGGTCTGCGTTTTGGCATTCAATCCGCTCTCCTTTTAAGCTTAATGAAGCATTTTTATGTATAATCGAAATATTCTCATGATTAGTGTGGCAACAATTTCGATGGTCGGCTTTTTGTGGCTAGAGAATAAAATACTGGCAGCACTGGTTTTAAGCGAAGTGGCGAACGAGCGCTGTCTGCAATTTTATTAATAAAATTGCCATAAGATCACACAAATAATTAACAATTATACAAAAAAAGTATTCAGTAAAGTACAGTTCCACTAAAGCAAGTGAAATCGGTGTGAAAAGTAAGTTTAAAGTTGCATAAAAGCTGAAAAAACGAAGGAAACGACGAGGGCAAGTAGCTAAGCATAGCGTTTGGGTTTGGTTTTTTGTCGTCGTTTGCTTTTCCAATTTGTGTGTGAGTTGGTGCGCTTTCGTGAGATTATTGTTCTGTATTGCATTTGTTGGATAATTTTTTAATGTTTTGTGTTGTAGAAACGCGAGTTGGCGAACGTCGCTTTATAATGGCCGCCTGAGAATCATGATGAAAAAGTGTTAAATTGGGACCTTATAATCGTATATACCTACATATGTATGAAGGTGCACCAGTAGAAATATAGCGAAAGTGGAGAACAAAGTGTAAAACTGAGAGAAACATACATACATATGTACATAGGAGAAGATAATTCGAACGCTTAGAAAAACGAAATTCAATAACTAAAGACAACAAAAGTTAAATAGCCACAGCACCAAGTGAGCTAAGTGAAAAAATACATACAATTCCAGCAAATTTTATTCATACGTCGACATCTTTTGCCATAGTGGAGGGTCTCCGATGTTTTTACTGCTGTCGCTGCTATTGGGAAAATGTCTCATTTGCCATTGGATGCACGCGCCATTTTGGACTATTTAAATGAATTGGGTTACAGAAACATATCTGCCGAGCAGCTCAAGGAATTCATGAAAGGTAAACAACAATGATATACTATATATACAAAATATACTATATTTGTTTGCATGCCATATACCCCGTATGTATGCATGTACATACATAAATATAAAATACATTTCTTAGGTTTTTTACGATCATATTGCTATCATATACACATTTAACATTTCCCACACGCCATGCATTTACTATTTTGTACATATTAGTTTTAAATTCTAATAGTTTCTTCTAAAAATGTTGAAAATCGCTTTATGTTTCATTCAACAATTTATTTATGTATATATGCCTGTGTATCCAAAGCTTTTTATTGTTGCCATGGTCTTAGTCGTCAGCTCTTCCCATGAGTACTCTAACAAAATCCCATGTACCCGGTGGCTCTGTCCTTAGGTCGATTTCAGTTTCTAAATGCATTTTATTACGTTTTTCAAGTAAAAATACATGTATACGCATATGTAACTTTGTGGTATGACTACGAAGCGAACAGATATTGTGCATAACAGGCAGCGAGTAGAAAATCGAGCATATAAGTACATACATCTAAAATGCAAAACAAACATGAATTGTATGTACATATGCACATGGTATGTACTAGTCGACAGACAGAGCAAACGACCAAACGACGACGACGACGACCCGCGGTACCACAGGCCGGGAGTGCTGGCAAAGGCATAAGTAAAAGCAATAGCAACAAACTGTAGCTGCGATTAGTTGTAGAAAAGTGCTGGCTGTGTGTTACCGAGTCCGGTATTTGTGTTGGGATGGCAATGGCGACGACCACAGCAGCGATATCTGCACTACTATGGAACCAGAATGCGGGGCGGCGAGGCAATACCATAAGCCTCCACCAAAATGAAATTCATTTGTTTTGTAGGCCACATCGCCGCTATTTCTTGCCTGTACGGCTGCTAACTTTGTCTACTTATTTGCCTTTACCAATGTATGCTTACTTTTTGTTATATCAATTATTTAATGGTTTTTTTTTACAACTGTTTTTGCCGTTTCGTTCCATCGCGACTGCTTTTTGACAATTCTTTATTTTCCACCTTCTTTTATTGTTGTGTTGAAATGTGGTGTTATCGTTCGGCAGTGGTGTGTTACTTTTGTATTTCCACATTAATTTACGTTTATTTTAGAGCAATTTTTATATAATTTTTAAAGGAATTCGGTTGCGACTAAATGTAATATACATTTAATAAGTTATTATTTTAAGCTTAAGTTTATGCATTTACATAGGTAGGCAGCATTTCATTTTATTTTTTTGGACTACGCTATATTTGCTGTTTGCTTACACTTTTTGACGTTCTCTTTTGAGACCTATTCTACTTTCAACACCACGTTTTGGGCCCCTTGCTCCATAGAAAGATTTCTTCGTTTCTCTTGTATAAAGTAGATTTCTTAATTTATTCAATAAGAAATAAGCTTCAAACTACTACAGGTTTTGCCGGTAAAACCGTGTGCCAAAGCTTTTTTTACACAAATTATGCGTCTAAATAAAATTAAAAGCATTTCGTGGTCCATCGCTGGATCTTTATAAGGAAAAGGCGTTGCTAAAAGCAGTTATTTTACTGAATAGATTTAGAATACATTTTAATTTTGGAAAAAAATATGTTGCCTGTTATCATGGAAATCACTCATGTTATCGCTAAAGATAATTTTGTGTTTGCTATATGATCGCCTTGCTGAAAAGAATTGAAACCAAACTAGCGAAATGAATGTTTATTGACTGAGTTTTTGGGCTGATACGTTGTTGGGTATTTGCCCTTTGAAAATACACAATGTACAGAAATAAATATGTACACAACTACGGGATTGTGGGGTAGTTCTCGTTCATCTGTGCATATACTGATTATATGCATGTCTGTACATAGCATGTACATATGTACATCTATGCACAATAAGCATAAAGCACGAAGAGTAGAAGGGAAAATGCAGAAGGAAGGTGGATGGATGCCGTGTTTTTATGTTCTCCAACATCTGTGTAGAAGTGTTCTGAATTACATATTAATACACAGTCATATGTACATAGTATATTCGTACATCGGCTTGCACACATAGTACAAGGAAAAAAGGCACATTCAGTATATGAAATGATGAAACATTTCCAGGAAGGATGAATAAAACTTTCTTGTTGGAGTAAAGAGCAAACGAAGAAATAAACAAGTCGTCTAACAATAAAATTCATACACAGACGAAGAAATACCGGCTTCGTATTGAAACGACAGCTGCGGTGTTGTCGCAATCCAATCGACACATGAGCAGTTTAAACGAAATTAAAAGGAACTGGATGAGTAGGTAATCGCTATGAGTTCTGAAGTGGTAAAGTTGCTCCTTAAGTGCGCGCAAATGTTACCTGTGTCACATCTCACAGCTTTGTTGTACAGCCGAAACACAAAGGAAGAAGGTATGCCGTAATAAAATTGTACGTTAATTTTAGTTCCACTATGCATATGGATCTACTCTTTTAAAAATTGACGTAAGCAAAAAAACGCCACAGCAATACAAATCTACTGACGAAATGTTGTGGAATTATGGAAAAAATACTGCTAGGTCAATAGAAAAAAATATTCCAAATTAGCTGATGATATATTCGCTGCCGTTTATGGCAAATTGTTTATGCTTTGTGATTTGTATGTATTTGTATTGGTTCTTTTCAATATAATTATTTCATTGCACCTGCCTTTATCGGTAATTTTCTTATCTGCATATGTTTTCTGGTGTTTGCATTTTGTTATGTTCCCGTTCCGCTGCTCGCAAACAATGTTTTTAATTTTTATTTCGTTAGCCACGTAATGCTGCGATGCAATAAATAAATAAATATCAAATAAATAATATACTTTTCATGCGTTTGAGTAGTTTATGCCTAAATAGCGATTTGTTCAATAGATTGAGGGCTAGTTTTTCAGTGCTGGTTTAAACCCAGTTTAAACGAAGTTTAGTTAAACTCAGTTTAAACTACTGACCAGTTTTTCAGTGCGAGTTTAAAACCGCTTCGTAGTTTAGCTGTTTTGAATTGCAACACAGTTTTTTCTTTAAGCAGATATAAAACGTCGGCTATTTTTATTACCTTCCTTTTATTAGCTCGGGATGTAACTATCTAATATTGATGCGCCTAAAAGATGCAGCAATTATAATAGGGAGGTTTTTGTTTTTTAAACTATAATTATTTTGTTTCACTTTGATATGATCGCGAATTTGTTAGGTGCTTCATGAGTTGCCCGGCCCGACCAAATTGCCCTATGCAAGTAAACTCGCAGCTCAAATTGCGTTTGTTAATTGTCTTGTGCATAATTTTAATCTTACGTATGAATATTTCGCTTATTTATATCTATGTATGATTGTACCGCTATACAAATGGGTCTGTTTTCATGTATTTCGCCTACAATTTTAATATTTTGATAGTTTAAACTCGGCTTAACCCAGCCAGCCAGACTGTGTGTTTCAAGTGGCTAAAAGCTACCGTTGATTTTTTAGAATTTTTTTCGCCAAAAGGGGTGCGGATTTCTTCCATATACAAATAAATTGAATTTATTCATTATATGGAAGCCAATGCGACAAAAAAAAAATTAAAAAAATGAACGGTAATTCGTAGTCACTTCAAATTTGCACATTATCAGACTAAAATTGAAGGGCCTAAAAAACTGTGTACTCAAAAAAATTCTAACACTTACGAGAAAAAAGTTTGAAATTTATGTGAAAATTTGTTGCACTTTTTTGTAGTTTTCTACAAACTATTAAGCTTGGGTTTGTATCGGGTTTGTCTGAGAATGAACTATGTTTTAATTGAAAATTTTTAAAAATCGTCGTGCTATAGATATGACCGATACTGTACATAATCCAAACTAGAGATGGGTGCCGGATATTGGGACACGCGGAAACCACGCTACTGATTTCAGAATGGCCGGGATAGGCGTTATAGGGAAGGTATTTAAAAATTTTGCGGGCGGAACGGGACCAAAATCCTTTCCCGACACTCCCGATAAAACCCGCAAATGCAGAAAATCTTCCTTAAATACTTTTTATGAAATCAGCACTTTTTTATCTTTATTGACATGAAAACGAACAGCAAAGCAACAAAAAATAATAATAGTACGAAAATGTCAAATTTTTTATTACTTAAAATTGATTTTGAAGTCATGCGAGTTAAATTCAGTGATAGAGGTCGGGACCCGCATACAATTCTGAAAAACGTTCGGAGCTTAAAATTCGGGATGGGCGGGAACGGGATTGAAATTTTTAGTTAGTTTCGGGTTTTTTTCCATTTCAGCAACCATGTGAGATAGCATGATGCAATAATACAAGCTGGTATCAGTTGTGACAGCTCGATTTGATACTGCCTTAGCTCAGTAGAATAACAAGAAAAACGGGAAGAAATTAATCCCCATTTGGGGGAAGGAAAAATATATAATTTCTTATTTTCTTCTAAACAAAATTAGCTTTTTTATAGTATCTTCGTAATGAAATGAAATAAAATAAGATTAAATACCTTTTTAAGACAACAAAATGTGTACACTGAGAAAAAAAAAAACATTCAACTATATTATTAGACAAAGAATTTCTAAAGTAATAACACGATTTCACCTAAGGCAGTCAATATGGCGGAACTAGAGTGAGAAGTTGCCAGCCGATAACACCTTTGTATTATTGCATCATAGTGAGATAGGACCTTTCTATATTAAAGCTCAACCAGCCACCCACGGAGCGCCTTTCCGTACCTGCCTCCGTATCAACATATGCAATTGCTGTTGATAGAGCGAGAGAGAAGCAACAACAACGTCACCGTTATGCGGTGGTGAGTTTTCGTCAACACGAGAATTCCATAAAAGCTTAAACAGACAGCGGCAGCGTTGATCCGGATTAACTCGGACTTAATCCGGATAAACTGCAGTTAATTCCCGAGTCGATCCGGATCAACGCTGCCGTCTGTTTATGCTTTTAGATAGATCGTGTCAGCTGACACGGTCTGCGGTATTTGATTTTGGTTAAAGCATAGTAAACCTTTTTATAGAAAAATAGCAAAACAGTTTTACTTGAAAAACATTGTGAATTAAAAAAAAAAACCAACACGTTGTTTCTTGTTTGAGTCACTGTAAGTACAGTCATGTGAAAAATAATAGAGACACGACATTTTGACCAGATTTAGCAATTTTTCTTTTGTTTTTTTTTAATGTTTCTTACTTTTTTTTATAAAACTTCTGCCCATATCTGACAAAATACCGACTTTGCAGAAAAATTAAAAAAAAATTTACAACAACAAACTTTTTATTAAGAATGTTTAGAAAATTTCTAAGAACGCAGTTTTAAAGGCCATTAAATACTAGCTTAATAAAATGCTAGTTTCAAGTGGCAAAAAATTCGTGTTTATTTTTGATAATTTTGTTTTTTTTTACTGATTTTGTTATTATTTTCTTGCATACAAACAAAAAAATTGTCGAACATATGTACATACAAACTTTGTTTGGCCAAAAGTCAACGCGTTTTTTTTAGTAACTTCACACTTGCACTTTATTATATTACAATTTAATGGGCTATACTCACTTAATAAAATTCAGAAAAATTTGGTTAGTAAAAATTTGCAGAATTTTTATAATTTTAAAATAAATATGTTAAAATAAACAACACTTTTAGCGCCTGCCGCTATAAATGTTCCTTTATTATTGAGCGATCATGCCTTAAAAACTATACTCATATCTTTTATAAACCCAAAACGCCTTAAGTCTAGTTTACAATAACTCAATGTAGTTCAGGTATACTATACACTCCTGTAAAACATTGATATGTACATATGTACTCTTAACTACGTAAATAATTATTTAACTTTTCCATAAATAGGTGCAAAGAGCAAAATTGTTGTGATATGATGTGAGGTGTACGAAAGTGGATTTCGCATACTGTACATGTGTATGTTCATTTAATTGCATTAATGCTTACATTTGATAATTGTATGTGTGAATGCAAGTGCATTGACTAAATACATACACTCATGGTCATACTAATAGGTACAATGTTATTGGTTGCAATTTATGTTCATTTATTTATTTTTAATAATTTTCATTTAAAAAAATAGTTCGGTCCACAACAGAAACCACATAAGTGAAAGTTTGCACAAAGTTCACACAAATTATTTAAGCTGCATAAAATGTTCATCAAAATTCCAAACTTTTTATTCAGAATTTTTGAAAAGTTTTGGGGTATGCAGATTTGTAGCCCATTCAAATTTAGTATAATAAAAATTACCGCTGATTTTTTAGATTTTTTGGTCGAGGATGTGGCGCATTTTCCTCCATGCAAAAATATACATATTTGGTTCATACTTTAAAAAATTCTGAATAAAAAGTTTGAAATTTTGATGAAAATTTTTGGAAGTTTGATTAATTTTTGTAAATTTTCTGCAAACTTTGAAACTTTTGTTCAAGTGGTTTCTATTGTGGTTGTAACAACTTTTTTAATTAAAGCTATTAAAAACCAATAAATAAACATAAATTGCAAACAATATTCTATTGAATATTGTACCTATTATTATGACCATATGAGTGTATATACATACATATGTATGAACTTCATATGTTCATGTGGTGTATTATGTTGTAGATACATATGATTATTGCATTAAATTCTCTACAAAGCTTATAGAAAATGCATATTGCGGTTTTCCTCCCTTTTAGGACATCAAAAGGGTTTGGTAGCGTAAGCTTTGTTAAATTAGTTATTCATACATAAATATATACATACATACATATTTTCACCTATTTTATATTTCGATGTATCGACAATGGGGCCGACCCGCACCAATTTTAAAAATCCTCTTTTATTTGGGGGCTTTTCCGGGCGTGCGCTTACGATTTTAAATATAATAAATTTTCAATATCTATAATTTTTTGTCTATTAGGGTATGTGAATTAGAGTATTTCAGAAATAAGGGCATGTACGTTGTCGTATAACTTTGGACCACATGGTACCTCAAGGATGGTCCCATACTAATTGGGTTTAGTTCTGATCATTGGATCATACAGACTTTAACGGTATGCATAAATTTTTATATGAGCATTGATGTCGGTTGTATTTTTTTTTTTCTAAAAATTACATGTTTCGAGTATGAATGTTTTGTTCACTGTTTGGTCGAGCTTCTCAAATGTTTAATCTGCCTCCGCAAGCCACACAAATAGAGACGCCTACGATTTTACGCCGGAAGACAAACGCTTAGGTTTGAGCTGTAGTAAAAATATGTATGCGTTTTCTATAATTTTTGCATGTTGCTGCACCCTGGGATCGAATCACATTCTTATTAAGCGGAGGCACGCAAATCTTTAGATCAAAACGAAAAGTATAAATGATGGTACGCATATTTTCGCAAAAAAAAAAAAAATGGGACACCCTAAAGTGCATACACATAATTCTGATTTTTTCTTTAAGTTCATTATTTACCGTACTCCTAGATACACAACTTCATTATTTGCTTTCCTGGCAAATCCAGCCAATGCTTTATTTTATTTATTCATTCAACCATTGTTCATTTAACCTTTGCATCTTGCTCTCTGATGTTTTATACGTACGCTTAGACTAAAATTTAAATTAAATAAGCTAAACTTTCTAAGCTCGAAATAAAATTCCTTGAAATTCAAAACCACTTTTTTTATCTGTTTTATTCTTCTACTTCTTGGTGTGTGCGCCAATCGTTCATATGCTTAATCTACCCTGCCGCTGCAACAACGATAACAACACAACTCGGTTTCAAACAACAAAATTCGTTTAAAATTGTGCATAAATGACGAACAGTTAATCTGCACCTAAAGGTATGCAATCACAATCGGAAATATACAAAAGCAAACTCAAAGAAAAAATTAGCATCAGTCAGCAACAGCAGCAACAACGACAGCAACAGCAACAGCAATCCCAAAGTCGTGAGCAGCACCGTCAGCAGCATCAGCAACAGCGCCAACAATCGCTACAATCGACTCCAAGTGTAACAACAAAAGCCACAACAGCAGAAGGAACTGAAGCAGCCGTTGCCGGTCTCGGCAAATCTCCGCCTGTGCCGCAACGTCGCGCTACTGTCAAAGTAATTAAATGCAAGAAACCATTGTGCCATTTCAAATTCTATTTGGACATTTGCGATCATCAGCTTACCAAACGAATTGAGGAGCAGATACGCACACTTGGCGGTGCACTCGAATTTTTTCTAACATCAAGTGTTACACATTTCATTACCGATAAGGCGATATTACCACCGATTGTTGCCAATAATAGCAACAATAATAATAATAATAATAACAACAACAATAATAATAATTCGCTTAGCAGCCGTCCTGGTACACCCCAAACACCAGGCACACCAAATACGCCACAAACTCCATACACATTCGATACGCAGGATGGTAAAAATAATGCTTGTGTTGGTAGTAATACTCCGACTGGATCAACCAGAAAAATCAATACACGCCAAACGCGTGCCAATGCGATTTTAAATCGTGTACGTCGCGCCAGCACCACCAACGCAATCAATGTTAATGTTGTTAGCGGTAACGAGCCGCCAAATTCACCAGCAGCACCAGCAGTAAGTTTAAAAGACGTCGGCAAACAGTCGCCAGTTATCTCAACGCAGAGTCCTTATATTGTTTGGCAAACGGAATACGCTTTGCACTTCTTCAAGAAGGTGCAGCACGAGTTGAAGGATTACTTGGGTGTACATTCACGCCACGATCAACAGAAGTTATTGGGTAAAGGTCGCAACTCAGTCAATCCCATAGATCTTAAAGGAGGTGGATTCATAAAAATCGAAGCGATCAAACGCAATTACCGCCCCTATTACCAACTGTTTCGAAAATCTTCCGGCACTGAGTGGCCGAAAATAGAACTAACACGTGAGGACGGCGCCTTTCGACTTTCGCCGAAAAAGAAAATCGCACCAAGCGCAGAAGTCACAGCAGACACTCAGGAGAGAGTAAAGGAAAAAGCAAAAGGTAGAGGTAACGAAGAACAGAAAATGACACGGAAATCTCGTTCACGCTCATCCCAGCATCAAAGGCCGGTGCCCGCTGCCGTGCAGACGTTGAGAAAAGGTGGTGTTGGTGGTGGTGGTGCGGGCGCGGCAGATTCGGCTGCGACAGTGAAAAGCAGTCAACGTAATTCGCACGCTGGTGCCGCTGCGGGCGCTGTAACAGCCGGCTGTAAGCAAGTAAAAGAGTCCAGCGAGAAGCAATGCGGCGTCTGTGAGATCTGTAAAATCGAATACGATACACTTACCATTCATCTGAAAACAAAAGATCACGAATATTTTGCCAAGAATTCGCAAAACTTTATTGCCTTGGACTCGCTCATACACACCTCAGCCGACGTGAGCAAATTTCTCAACGAGGATAAAAAGATTGATTTAGAAGAGATGGAAGTTGAAAATATCGAGGTAGTTGCGGATGAAAATGAGCCCGATCCACTTGAAGGTTCAGAGCCATTGATGTGTGTGCCGGAAGTGTTGGAGCTTATGGAAGATAAACGCCGAATGTCACGTGGCGTGATACAGACACCTTCACCTACTCTACGCGAGAAATCGAAACGCAGCACGAAGGGCAAGCATTCGTCGGAAAAGTTCCAAAACCTACGTCTTTCTAAGTCGCCTAAGGCCACAGCAACAGCAGTGAAGTCACAAACAAGTCCACTAAAACAGCAATTGGCACTCACCACTACCACAACATCCAGCATGTTGGAGCTGCAACGCATTGAGACTTGCACAACGGCGACAGCAACAAGTGCAACAAAGCCCACTCCGATCACCACTGCGCCGGCAGTGGCGGCGGCTTCTGCGACAGCGCCAACACGCCGAAAACCGACGTCGGCGGCTGCGGTCTCACCGCCTATACGCGCTATGCTGCCGCCTTCCTCGTTGTATAAAGTTGTGGGCACACCGGACACGGTGTGTACACCCGTACGTAAGCCACGCGGTGACCTACCCTCTGGTGGTGACCAAGCTGTGACTGCATCGCCTTCGCTCATTGTAAAATTCAAGAAAGTACGTGCAACCGAACTGCATCGATTGAATGGCGAAGCCGAGAGTTTTATGTTCCCTAAGCAGCGCACATCTAGTGAACTGCCCACCGATGTCGACCGCCAAACCACATCCGACAATGCGCGCGCTAGTTTCTCATCAATAAGCCTAGATAGCACCAGCGATGGTCCTATGGATGTAGAGTTATCTGCAACCACAGCAAATGATGATGGCAAATCGGCAGAGGGAAAACATGCGGCAAAGCGCGCAACTGTCACTGCAAAGCGACGAAAAAGCCAGACGACCGCTGCCTCTAAGCAGCGCTTTCGAAACGCCCCCATCCAGCCAGAGATACAACTAAAGGCCAAGCAAGTATCACGCAATTATGCGTCTACGAAGCCGACAATAGGTAACGTCACCGACACAACGAGGTATGCTATGTCAGCAGCAGCCGCCAAGGCAAACGCCGCTGCAGCTGCACTAGCCGCTATTACATTACCCGAGGCAACACGCAAAAGCAGCCGCACCGCCACCGCTATTGTGACGGCAGCAACCACAAGCAGTCGATTGCTACGAGCAGCCGTGGAAGCAGCAAAGCATAACTGTCGACAAATGGCAGCGGCCAATGAGTTATTGGGAAATACAAGCAAAAAGTCGTATGCCAACGAAGTGACGGCAAAGCTCTTGCCGACGGCAGCAATAGCAGCACCGAGGCAGCAGGGCCGTAAACGTGTGGCAGTTGTAAAAATGGAGGATCGGATGGGGGATGCTGGAAATGATAAAAAATGTAGAGATGTGAAAAATTTTGAGAGCGGAAGTAAGGATAAGAAAGGTGGAGAAGACGATGATGGAAGTACTTGCGTCAATAAAGAGAAGACGGCGGTTGATGGCGACGCAGGTTTAGGGAAGAATTTCTGTGTGAATTTGGATGACGATGATGAAGACGACGACGACGATGATGATGAAGAGGTTGATAATGATGACGAGAAGGATGAAGACTATGTACATTGCAAGAGCAGCCGGCGCAAATCCGTTTCGTTTGAAAGCTTTTCAGCCATTTGGCAGAGTGGTCGCAGGGGTGCCGTCTCGCGAAAACAACGGGCTGCACAACGTGAAGAACAAAAAGCCAAGCTGGCTATGTTAGCTAGTAAGGAGTGTAGCGATAACTCGGCAATTAAGAGCACGGAAGATACAGGCAAAGGAGGTAAGCGAAAAAAGTGCAACGAGGTGCAAACAAATGCGAAACAGCTGATTATTACTGCCCCTGCCAACAACAGTAAAAGTAGCAAACTTTCAGTAGCAGCCTGTGTTACTCCAACTACATCACCCCCGAGGCAAAGGTCCACAACCCTAGCAAGCTTTGATTACGCTAGCAGCGAAAAAATAAAGCGCATGAGATACTCCTTTGAACGCATACCTGTGTCCGATATTTGGTATAACGTTTTCACGCGGCAAGATAGCTGTTCGGAACGTTTTTTCGAATATTATGGTTCAACGAACTATCGCAAGTTGCCATATGAACTGGGGCCAATACCATTTGTGAGCACCATAGACACCGGTGTGTGCTGTAAGCTATGCGAAAAGCAAAGGAGCGCCGATATTTCATCAAAGAATGTAACAAAGGGCTTTTCAAAAGCACAAAATGCATGCAAAGTAAAAACAGAACCATTTGAGGAGTCACAGGCGGGGGCTACCAAATCGAGGGACTCCAGCAGCGGAAATTCGAACAATATCGCAAATGCTGTGGGCACAAGTGCTAACCAAAGTGCCGGCGATGTGCAGTCGGAGGAAGCTACAACGCATTCCAGCGCCGCCTCTGCCGCAATGCAGTACAAGCATAAACACAAAAAGCTGCAGATTTTGCAACGTTACCGCCAGGAGCAGCAGGAATTGCAGAAGCGACAAGCCGCCCAAGCCAGCGCCCAGCTGGGCGATAGCTCCAACCAATTGCAATGTGATAGTAAAGCCAGTACACCAGCTCAAGAGCCAACACGCGATCGACAGCGCGCCGGCTCGACACATAGCACAACGAGCAGTACGAGTTGTGCCAGCAGCACGGCCACAACTAAAACTAGCAAGAACAGATACCTCAACAAGCATCTGAACAAAGCCGCTGCCGCTTTCCTGAATTTAGAGCTTCCGCCGCGAAAATCACCACGCGAACATGCTTCAACGCTTGCCTTGGTTAGCTGTATTATAAAGCAGCGGCAAGATTCGCAAAGTAAACCAAATTCAGAAACCGACGAGCCGTCCACAACTCCCACGCATACGCCATTGTCTGTTGCTGAAACAGCGGGGACCACGACAATCGCCATAAATTCAACAACAGCTACGACAGAAAAGCAAGCCACTCCGACAGCAGCAACGACGGCAGCAGATCCAGGAGAAAGTCTAAAAGCGTCAACGACGAGTGCTGATTTGCCAGCAGTTTTGCGACATACGCGTTCAGCAGCTGCCACACCCGTCGAAGAATTACGTTTTACAACGGAAATCTCTGAGAATGTTAAGCGCATGCGTCGCGGCCAAAACAAATATGACCACTCGCCGCCAGTAGCGCCAAAATCACGAAAGAGCATGCGGGGCGGCCGCCAGCCAGTCAAATCGCCACTGGGCAGACCGCCGCGTAGCTATTATGGCTTGCAAAAGTTCCTGCACACAACTGGCCGCACCACCAACAGAAGGAGCCAAACACCCAGTGTGTTGGCGGCCGCGACAGCGCCAGCAAAGCGTCATAGGCGCGTAAAACATGTCGCTGGCTTTGCGTCAACGGTGCCTGGTGCTCGCCGGCATCACTCTTACAGTGGACTGATGGCGCAAGGCTCAGCTTTACCATCCATACGAAAGACTGGTTCGAAGAAGGGCGTGCTGGAGTTCGAAGTGGATACGACGGCGATGAAGGCACTTGATGCCGCGACGAAACATACTAATATGCGACTGCTGGAGTGGCAGATTGATAAGTATCTTCAACTGCATGGCAGGGAGTATGATTTAGCGGAAGATTTACCTTTGGCCATTCGTGAGGGAAGTGAAACTGTGCCACTCGCAGCGACAGCAACCGCGTCAACGACAAAGAACAACAATAGCCTAACGTCTTCGACTTCAGCTTCTACGAGTAGGGCTTCACATCGCGTTAGCTCCGTGATTGCGGACGCCAAACGAAATGTAAGTGCTTCAACAGCAGCTTTCGACTCGAATACGCCACCACCCACCGACTGTTTCTCCAGCGACTTTGATCTATACGACTTGTTTACGAATACGACGGGCGCCAACGCGTCTGAAGACGAACAAACGGCAGATGTGAGCAACAAGCGCAAAAGTGGCGCCAGTTTCTCGCTGTATAGCTCGCTAGCGATGCAAAATTATTTCCGCAAGAGGAAGAATCTTAAATCTAACCGCACTGGTTGGCCGAAAGTACAAAAGAAGAAGAGTTCAGCGCGCCAACAACAAAAGCTGGCACAAAAAATACGGTTTCTGCAGGATATTGGCGAATTGGCAACCAACGGCATTAAAGAAGAGCCTGTCGCGGCAAGGGAATGTAAAGAAGGCGCCGAGGATCAAGCAGATAGCTCCGCAGTACGTTGCAAAGATGCACAACGGCGGCGTGGAAATGGAGTTATTACACCACCAGAAAGTGATGCAGAAGTCAAATTGTATGGGAAACGCACAATGCAGAATAACGACGATGAGGAGGGTGGAAGCGGAGAAGCAGACGACGACACAGAATTGGATGCAGGCGAGAGTATACCAGAGGAGGAGGAGGATGGAGAGGACGATGACGACGACGACGACGATGATGATGTAGAAGATGACGGCGAAACGATGGCTGATTCAATCGAGGAAGAGGAAGAAGTGCCACCAGTTGAGGGCGACGCAGATGCCGCGTTAGAGGCTGATGAAGAAGACGAACTAGATGGCGAAATAGACGGGGATGCTGTTGTCACAGCAGGCGAAGATGACGACAATATTATGGATGATGACAGCAATTTCGTGCCCGCGCGCAAGCGGACACGTCTTCGCACCAACGCAAGTCCGCTCGAGGAAAAGCACGTGACGCCGAACTCTTTAACAGCGCACAGCGCCAACTCGAACAACACTGGAGCCACATCCACACCGTCAACGCAAATGTTGCGTGGCAGCTTGCGACGTACACCGCAGTTGCTCAATGGCAGCCTGGGTAGTTGCATAAGTCCTAGCGAAAAAGCCGGCGATAATTCGGATATTTTCACAGTATCATCAGATGGACTGGATACCGATTTGGATATGAGCAATTCACAGCATAAATGCGACGATGAGCATCTACACCACAACCACCTCCATCATCATCATCAGCATCATCATCATCAGGATCAATGCGCAAATCATCAAACGCCTAAACGCAAATTCGACTTATCCAAATATGCGCCAAATAATGCCACATCAAGCACCTGCGCGGCAGAGGCCGCAACAGCCGCTGTCAAATCTCTAGCGATATCACAATTTCTAAAGAAGGAAGTCCGGGTGACATGTAGGCGGCTACGTGCGCCGTTCCGCCGCTATCGGTACCGCAGATAGAATGACACAGGTGATACGTCTACATCAATGACCGTTAAGCGGTGCCAGTCATGTTACACCATAGGCGAGCAGCGGGTAGTCAGAGAGGAGGAGGAATTGCTGCGTGTACAAACGCCGCAGCCCTGTGGTTACATATTTCACTAAAAAAAAAATATAAAAAAAACTTACATATATTATACGGACTAACTTAATAAAAATGGAATGAAAAATCGCTCTCACAAGGGGTACTAAAGTAAACAAGCATCTATTTGTATTTTGTACTTGTAAATTGTTATGCAACCTTTATGTTTTAAGTAAAAATCTTAAAGAAAATCGACCAACACAAAATGTAAAAAGGCTTTTTTTTAATATGTAGACGAGATGTGGCAAAGAAGGAAGTATGTAATTCTACTCTGTCTAAAATTACAATACCTACAAATTACATTTTGTAATAAGTTCATTAAAAAAAAAACATCAAAAGATAACTGAAACAATTTAAACTAAGTACTGCAAACTTTCAGCTGCCCACGCACTAGCCCACGATCCACATTGTACAGTATGATGTAGAAAAGTTAGCGTTTACTTTTATTTTTGTGTGTAATGTTAGCCTAAATGAATTACGTAAATCCTCAGCTTATGAACGTTTAAGTTTCCATAAAGAAAAAGCCGCTGAAATTAAAAATGGTTTTTGTTGATTTTTTTTATATATTTTTTTCTTTTAATTTTTTTTTTCTACGCATAAAAATGTAATGTAAAGTGTAGCGTTTAAGTAGCGTATTGTTGTAATCGTATATATTTAATAAATAAAATAAAGAATGCAAAATGCATATGTATGTATGTGTTGCTGAAATAAGCGAAACAAATCTAATTTTCATATGTTCTGTAAAACAAAAATAAAAAATAAAAATAAAAATATAAATGAACTTAACTTTAAATACAAAAAACACTTAAATTATATTGCTATCATAATCCGGCGATATGTATGTAATTTAAAGTAAATATGTATCTTTTTTTTCATACGCCAGCAACATTTCGTATATACATATATGTAGATACAAAAGTTGATTATTCAATTTCACAATCATGCAACCTGTGTCATTACTTCTTAAGTATGTATGTATGTACAAGTACGTTGAAGACAATGATAAGCTGATAAAACCAAACTACTGCTAAATGTTTAAGTTAACAAATAAAAAAATGTCGAAAGTTATAATTTAATTTAAAAAAATATATACAAAATTGACTATTTTTACTTTACGAAAGTTTTGAAAAGTAAGTAAAATTCAGTTACCCAATGATGTTTTTGTTGTTGTAACAGCATACACATTTCCGATTCTGGTGAAATCTGCAAAAAACGCGACGAACGTGTATTTTTGTGTTGTTACTCACACTCACTACATCCAAAAATCTTAATAAATATTATTTTAAAAGTGTTTATAAAGTAAGCAGATTTTTTTTGAAATTACAAACAAATTGGATTTGAGCTTTAAAACAATATTAACTAACACCCAAATTCAGAAAATGAATAAAATTTTTGTATGAAAATCTTACTTTATAAAGCTCCCACTGGGAAAATAGGTAAGCACCTTACGAGGTAAGCCGTCTTTCCTTTCCGTTTTTAGTACCAAAATTCTCATCATGGCCAATGTCATCTACGCAAAATGTCAAAGCGCAAAATGAACACCTCCGACGACACATTCACGACGTTGTCAGTTGCAAAATAACGTGCAGCCGAAGTTATTTCCAAGCACCGAACTACTCCGAGTGACTGCTCTGCATTACACGTAACTTACTTTGTAAAGCGGCTCAGAAGTATGTCTGATACCAAATGTACATTCTAAATTCCTACTTATATAAGGCGGCCACGTCTTTGTTAAAGTAAGGGAGATTCGTCAGTGAGGTGGTAAGAACAGCCGGGTGAAGTGTAAGTGGCTGGTAAGGTTTTGCCCTTCACCTGGCGGTCCTTACCACTTCCCACAGAGAGTTCAGCTACTAGACTCAGTAGCCGACAGTTAGTAGCCAGTAGCCATACGTAATGCGAATTTCAGTACATATATCGGCTATCAGTCGCCATACACAATAGTGCCATTAATTTCAACGCTTTTATATGTAGTTCCCAACTCGGTTGAAAATATTTCTAAATCAAAGATTTCGCAAATACCTTTCATTTGATACACATATTGTAATATTTATCTAATCAATTAAATTAAAATTTTCAAGCGGGGTGTATCCCTTGTAAAAAATACATTTTTTTTGCAGTAAACTCTCTTAAACCTCTAGTTTGATATCCATATTGTAATATATAATTTATCTCATCAACTAATTTTATTAAAATTTTTCAAATAGGTGGCAACCTTCTTTAAAAGTATTTTCGGCATAAGCCTTCTTTAACCTAGACACACCAACTAGACTTTTCAGACGGTCTGAATACACTCCACCAAATAATTATAAGACCTGTATTAAGACTTCACCAAGAACACAGTTTTCATAGGAAAAAAATTTCGTTATGTGAGAACACTGTCATATGATCAGTCTGTGTTTTATAGCGATATTACCTTGCAAAACTTATTTTTCAGAGTATTCTGAATTGTAGAGAAAATTCAAAAGAATTCGTAAAGATCTCATCCGATTTTCAACTTTCATTGCCTCTAATATGAACATTTTATTTGAAAACTTCCCCAAGTTATAGCAAAATAATTAGGATCTTTTTGGGTGGCAATGGAAAAATGAGTAATTTTGGTAGTTTTTTGCCTAAATAAACGTTTTAAGGCTAAAATTGCTCAAATATTTGATTTATTTTTTATTGTATTTTTTTTGTGACACTACGAGGTAAAACGGTAATTATAAATTGCTTAGAATTTCGAGAAAATTATGGAGTGAAGCGAAGTACTGGGAGAAAATTCACTTTATCACCGACGGATATTCCAGAAACTATGCATTTTGCAAATTTTAAGTCGAACATACCATCTAACTTTGTGAATATCCTAAATTTAAAATCCGTCGACTAGACGTGTGGGTCAAATTTGTAAAGCGGATGTAGACTTAGAATGCATTAAACGTGTACCAAAACCTTCAGTGTACCACCTACTTGTGGCAACCATCCGGCCCATCCGAATTAAATATGTTTTCACCGGATATCACCACATTAGACCACTCTTTGTCTCAATAGTGGTAATTTTCTTCAAAGTTTAGTCTATCTACCTTAAGACGAGGTTATGGTACACATTTATTTTATTCTACGTCTACATCTGCTTTATCCGCAATATACGCTTCTACGGTTGCCTCGTGTGTATTGAAAAAGAAAAACATGTTGATTCAACATGTTGCTTCAACGGTTGCCTCGTGTGTAGTCAGCATTATAACAAAAGTATTTTAAAATAAAATAAGTAAAAATAAGAATTTAAGTTAAACGATTTTGTTGAAAAGAAAGTTAATAAATAATTTAGATAATGTACTAAAAGTTTAAAAATAATTAGGTAGGTCCTATGGACAAGTTTTTATTAACTCGTAACTCCAATTGCATTTCTGCTTGGATACAAACATTTTAAACCAAAGGTTTGTCTCTACGGAAAGGCATTGGGCGCTATTGAAGAGAGTAAAAATAATTTATGTCAAATTGAGAATAACGAATATTAAAAAAAAAAAATTAAAACGGCCAGTTCAGATCTCTATTATTTGAGAATGTCGAGCAACACTTCATTCTCCATTGTAATTTTTTAATACTAGAAATAAGTTGAATAAAAAAGAAAACATTAAACTGTACTTGAATTTTTGTTGTTTTTCGTGCATAAAATTGCGCTTAAAATTGTCTTCGGCCCTGCTTATGTATGTAACTTAACTATGCTGTATTCCGCTTCCGCTATTTAATACAGGTAAAATTTAAAATTCAAAATTTAAGCATTGCTTTTTAATTTAAAATAAAATTTTCTTCAATTCAATTATCTTAAATTTTTACGTCTATTTTAATCCTCCCTCATAGATCTACGCAAACTAATCAAATATGAGGCAACGCTTGGCATTAACATTAATCAAAACAACTATTTTGAGAACCTCTTCAAGCGCACAACTGCCAGTTTTCGCGCCAAAGTTGGAAAGGAAAATGTACGTTGCGAACGAGTTGTAAAGGAAAACTATACACGTAATCATGATCAACATGTGCTGCGTCCGCTAAACCAATTAGGCCAGCACCAACAAGCTGGTTCCAGAGCAGCAATAACGAAAAAAGGACCACAAACTCAAACTGCTCACAGTAATTCTAATTCGCGCTCTGGAGCCACCACAGAGGATGGTGGCGTATTGCGAAGCAGCAACAAAAATCATCAATCCCAACAACATAAACCAGCGCACTCTGGGCCATCTAGAAATGCGCGCAATTTGGAGAATTTATGCCGTGAGCAAGCTTGGCAATCAGATAATCGCATAGCTTTTGGTGAGTGCCCAGAATCACGTGGATCGCAACACGAAGCAGCAGAACGTGGTAGGACAAGAGTATCGCAAACAAGAGCTTTAGTTAGAGAGCGTAGTCTGAAAAGAGTTCAGCCGGCAACAGGCTCAAATGAGGTCAGAACAGGAAGAAACAAGGCGGCCAGCGGCGCAACGGCAAGAGATGGTGGCAGCTCGCAACGTACACAAGCCGCGGTGGCAATAGACGCAAGTCATGGACGCGCACGCGCTAAGCAACCAAATCACGAACGCGGTGCAACAGCACGAAGCCCGAGTGCTGGCAGCTCTGCCACAGCTCGGTCTGTGGGAGTTATAAGTAAGCAAATAAAAGATTTCCTTAGAATTATGTAGAAAAAAACTATGCTTTGCTTCGCCTTCAATTCTTGTAATTCTTCTTCTTCTTTGTAGTACCACGACGTTGCACCACTACACGTCGCCGCCGTCCGCTCAGTACAGATCCGGTCGCCTTATATCACTACTACCAGAGCGAATGGAATCATTTCCGCGAACAAATTCCCGGCGAGAGTTCACATGCGGATTTACGTTGGCTTATACGTACGCGCCTAATGGATCCCAACTAATGGACTATGACGAACTTAAGGGACAAGAGATATATAAATACATACATACATATTGTATGATCGTAAACTCTAACTTAAGTAACGAACTAAACTTTATGCTTTTTAGCTATAAACTAATTTTTTATAGATTTTTTTAAAACAGATTGACTTGATTGAATAAAAATTGAATATTTGTAACTTTTAATTTCGCGCGTTAACTATGGTGTAAATAATTGTTTTTCTGGCCTAAAATAATTTTTTACATGTTTTAACACGAGTTTTTTCTTGCAGTAAAATATAGGCAATGTATCTTGGTTTTTTATAGAAACGAGGAAAAATTCAATCAAGAGAGAGGAAACAAAAAGATATTTACAATTTTGTTTCTGCAAAGGTTACTTTAGGCGTGCGCAGGCGTGCGTATAAACGTGGTAGCTGAATGTGTATGGTGCTACGGGGCGTATACGTTAAACACCCAACTACGGGTATATGAGCACGATTTATTTTTTACTTTTTAACCAACTTCATAAAAAAGAGAAGGTTATCAATTCATCGGAATATTTTTTTTTTATGTATGTTACCGCATAACTTTGGACCACGTTAACCGATTTTTATAATTCTTTCTTTTTTAAAGGATAGGTGTTACCTCACAGGGGGTCACCATAATAATTTTTTTAAATCCGATCATTGGATCATGAAGAAATTAACGATAATCTTAAATTTGTATATGGAAATTGAAGTCGGATTTGTTTTTCCTTTACCTTTACCTTGTTAACCTTTTTGGGTTTTCATGTACAGAAATTTCGCAATGGAATCTTGTTAACGCAGAACACAAGATAATGCATTGTCTAAGAAAGTGTGCCACCATTTTCGACCAAATACAAGTTTTATTCAAAAAATGTAACAACTCGTGAGATTTCCTCACAATTTATTCATAACTAAGGGGTATTTTTTTCTTTCATGCGAATATTAAATAACTTAATTTTTTTTTTTAAATAAAACTGCAACAAAAGTGACTCGCTTAGACCCCTCGATAGTCAAAGGGTATAGTGTTTTACAAAAATATGAGAAAAATTTGTAAAATGGACTGTAGCGAAATAGCTTTCTCACCACTAGTTCCACCACCAAACCATTAAAAAAGCGTGCTCCCAAATACTTGAGACGCCTTGTCTGGAGAGCTGGACATTGGCATAGGAAGCGGTGAATAGCTTCATCTTCTTCCTCATCCCGACAACTTCTGCCGAGGGAGCTTAGTTTTTCAGTACGACTCTTGTTGAGTCCCAGCCATAAGGATTTCACAGTCCTCCTGATTGTTTCATAGTCATTAGTTATGGGTGTGGTGTATATTACAACCCTCCTTAGTAGAACAGAAATTGTTGGTAGTAGGGAGTTATCCACTTTGCTAATTTGCATTTCCGACCCGTGTCTAGCCATCTCATCGGCTATTTCCTTCCCCTCCATATTGCTATGTCCAGTAACCTAGCAGAGAGAGGTTGTAACGTGACTCAGTGAACCGAGCGATGCACGACATTTCCGAAATACTTTAGACTTTAAGCTCTACCCAGAATTACAGCAGACAACGGTAAAGCGGTCGACGGTAAGTGAACAGCGTACAGTTGCCGCAGTGAAATCCGTCAGAGTAAACACAATTGCGATGCACGACGGCTTCTGTGATTTGTCATTTGGATTTGAAAAAAAATAAAATAAAATATAGTAAAAAAAATCGATGAAAATGTAAGGAAAATAATAAAAATTATTACAATCAACACTCACTCAAAATTTGGCCGTCCCCTCTGGGCGGTAAAAGTAGAAATAAATTTAAATCAACCGAAAAACGTCGGCGGTAAAAACGCCGCCGCCGCAATTATGAGCCATTCCATATGCCTTTGTGAGTTTTAATTTTGACAGCTGTTAACCGTCGTCCGCTGCAATTCTGGATAGAGCTTTACTGTCTTGGAATCTAACGGCTTCAATGCCGCCTGGCTGTCGAAAAATATAGTGACGTTCTCTGACAGAGACTTACTATTCCGTGTGAGACAAGTCGCCTTTTTTTGGGGAGCGTTGCTGGAGTGACAGTCCTTGCCCAGATATAAATCTGGGTCGTTCCGGTTACGTAGACCCGACTGTCGTGGGAAGTACGATGTCTCACGGATAGCTACATTCATGTCAACACACTCCAATGTGTCTCACATAAATTATGCCATATATTTTATAAAAATTTATATATAAAATAGAAAGATCAATAAATAAACAAACTATGCCAATGAAATATCCGATTGGCGGCAACTACATCCTAATCTAGGTGTGTCTAGCCCGGGTAGTTATATGATGCCAAGCACATATTATGGACAATATGCATGATGGGGCCGGGCCATATGCCCTTTCCATGCGTAAGCATTTTTGAAAACTTATTTGTTATATTTTATCAAAATCGTACTTCTCTTTAGAATATCAAAACTCGAACTTTGGCTACGGACCAAGGTGTATTAAAAAGGGTGTGTTTGACAACTCAGGTATGCATGCGTGATGCTAACGGCAAGTATACATATTTTCATTTCAAATTAATTAGCCAGTGCTTATTCGATGGTAAAAATTCATTACTGCTTTTAATGATTCAGATTTGTACAATGTTTTGAATTACTTGGATAGCGATGGTATATTCCTTAAGAAAAAAGATCAAGTCCAGCAAAACTAAGAGAAGCAGCAGGAAACTATTTAAACTTGATCCAATTTAAATTTGATACCCTTCGCCGCCGCGTCTGTGCGATTAAGTTGATATAACAAGCGCTCTTCGATATGTTTGACGGCTTCCACAGTTAGCACCAATGTATCGTGTTTCAGCATCGAATATGTGTTGAGACCATATGAAGGCATCAAATTCACGTAACCCAGTTCGTCCGTAGCATAGCAGATGTTCTCCGGGAAAATGTCCTCTCTGAAATTATACCCAAATTTTAATTATCTATGATCAAATTACTAGAAATGTTCCTCATGCCTGTCTACAATTAGCACGGATGGCCCCCAGTTGCGCTCTTTTATCAACTCCTTAATGAACTTTGGATCACGCGTGGGTATCTCAACACTATCAATTACATGGAGATCATCTTGCGCCAATTTTACGCTAAGTGTTGCCGTCAATCCCATTACCCGCTTATAGAATGGCAGCATATAGAAGTGTGTGGTAGGTGACCGTGGACCGTGCGCAACACCACCACCACGAAATAGTGGTGAGCGAATGGAACCATGTCGCGCACGACCCATACCTTTTTGTGGCCAAGGTTTGCGTCCACCGCCACGTACTTCTGCGCGCGTTTTAGTATGAGCAAAGCTTACATAACGATATTTACGCTGCCATTCTATGTTCTCTTGTATGACATCGACGCGGGGTTGGGCTGCGAAAACGTCGGGATGTAATTCTATAAGTCCCAATTTGCGTTCCTCCACTGCATCGATGTTTTCAATCCAAGCTTGTCGCGTTGCCGACTGGTTCATAGGTTCATATTGCGGCCAGTTTTGTGGTAATATGAGCGGTGCCACAGGCTTTGTTATCGGCTTCGTTACTTCTGGTTCTTCCTTGGCGGCATCGTGCGTGGCACGGATTGCAATGCCGCGCAGCGACGGCACTAAAACATTTTTAGTTTTATTTAACAAATTCAACATTTTTTTTATAAAAAATTTAACAAACACGGGGAAAATGTAAATTGAAAAGCATGACACAAACACAGCTGTTTTTGTTTTGACATTTCTTAGACTACGAAAAGTGGGTGGTATAAAAACAAAAACAGCCAAGTGGAAAAATATAAAGTTGATTTTATGGCGCGATTTTATGGGTACTTGGTCTTTAGCAATACAAAAATTAGGGTACGTTCACACAGCAAGCGTGGCCGAGCTTAGCGAAGCCGTTCCCTGGTGAGTGAAGCTTTCAAATTGCTGTAGCTATATGAAAGTGTTCATACAGCAATCATTTCAGAAGCGTTATGGAGCTGAAAGCCAAGCAGTTTTTAAAATATTGTGAAATAGTGCCATACAAGTTTGTTAAATTTACAAACTTTAACAACAAATTCCTTAAAAGCTATAAGGCTCCTGGCTTTGAATCTTCATATAGACAACTATTAGACCCCCTCTACCTACCATATTTTAATTAATTCCGTTCTCTGGAGTTACCCATCTAAAGCCCACCCCTAAAATGTAAAATGCTATAAAACTGCGTACTCAAAATTTCAACTAATTTGAAATATTAAAAACTTGAAACCCGATTAGAAAGCAAAATGAAAAGAAGGTTCGGAAATGCATCACCAAACCTTGTTTTAATAACTGCAAAACAGAATAACGAAATAACGAAAAAAATTTATCATGAAATGCACCCCGTGCATAAAAAACTTTCAATCTCGTTTAACTTGAGTTGCCCTGTTTTGGTATGACACTGGGAAATGTCAATTATTGACGTTCTTTATTTGTCTGCTAAAAAGTATGCACTGATTTTGTGCTTGCCAAAACCTTAGCAGTAAATTTGCAGGAAGTGAAAATATTTTATATTTTATTCGTTATCAAGGCTGCAATTGCAAACTGCAAAAATGCTTACAGACATAGATGACGATTTCTTTTTCGAGGAGGATAAAATGTAAGTTAAAGAGCGCATTCCCCAAAGAAAATTTCATTGCATACATAGTATGTCTGTCTGTTTTAAAACATTTGTATGGTTTGTGTAATAAATCAATACCATTGCATATTGTGAAACCTATTTACATATTACGTTCTAAATTAAACAAAATTTCTAAATCTCTGTGTGTTTATGAGTTCGTTTAATTCGTTATTTTCAAATACTTAAATTTTTATAAACAATTCTAAAATTTCCAATGATTAAAATACCATTTGATGTACATACATACATACATAGTAAAAGCGTTGAATTGGATTCTGCCATCGCGCCACTACTGCCTATCGATAAGTAAGTACAAATCATAATAAAGCACTCGCTTGACACAACAAATTGTATGAAACATCATACATTTCCCCAAGCTCTACAATATCGGAACAGCAGCAGCCATTAGAAGAGCAGAGTGAACTGAATTTAGATGAGGCCACATTCGATTTTGATATTGAATTGGTGGTTGACAAAGAAGTGAAGGCGACAGCATCTGCAGATGATGATATTGCGGAAACAAGTGTTGTTGTACCCTTTTTGTGTGATCGTTCAAATGATTACGATAGGCAGAAATTTGAGTTAGAGCGGCTGTAAGTTTTTACTTGTAATAAACGGCCAAGAAGTGCTTACTTAAGTCGTAGGCTAGTTTTATAATGGAAATATGTACTTATTAGTCCTTGTCTACTAGGTAGACTCTACTTATATACATACATACGTGTACGTGCAGTGCTCCTGTAGTAGATATAAAGCTCGTTTTTTATATGTGGAGCGAGTCTAATATACGTACATACATATGCATATAGAGATGTAGCTTAAATCCATAGGTTTAATGTACTTATAGAAATAAAGAAAATTAGTTTTGCTTGCTAATGAAATACGTATTTTAGTTTTGATTGTTTTAAATTTTATGTTTGGTTTATTTTTTTTTTTTTAATTTAACTCCTAAAGAAAATCAATAAATAAGCTAAAGAAGTTAATTCCCTAAAGCGTGCAAATACAATTGATTTTTTACATTTACAATTTTTTTTTATTAAAGGAAGTTAATTATTAAAGAACAGAAACATACACAGCATAATCCAGTAATCTATCGCCAGCTTTTATTTTCTCCCATGCGCAATCGCAAATACATACGTTAAATAATATTATGTAGATAGTCAATGAAACAAGCCGAAAATAGCTCGCTTAAACCATTGACCAATACGAGGTGAGAACAGCAACCACTGCTCACACTTGCATCATACTACCTTACCCTAGATATTAGTCACCATAGACCAGTAGCGAGGTTTTATCCTCTACGAAAACCGTACCAAGACTATCGTTCGCGCAACATCCGCAAGATCAGAAACGCAACAGTCGATCGCTTCATACCCGTTGGCAGGAATTCGAAGATTCGTCTGTGCTGATATACCTGATCGATTCTGACAGGTTTATCCAGGGCATTCCCACGGTGAGTATTTCAATAAGGATAATAGAGCTCTCGTCTAATAATAAAAGTGCAACAAGTGAAATGAGCATCTTTAGTCCTGCAATCTCTCCAGCAGAGCTATCAGACTGTTGTCAACAGTAAAGCCTCTTTCCCAAGCAAAATATGCACCCCGAGACACATCATCGTACTTAACATCAAGCTAGAAGCCTGTCGATGTCAGCAACGCTAAGCCTTCTAAGGCGTTAGCCCTGTTCAAAATCTCTATCTGGATATTAAAAAACTTGAACTTACGGAGTCAAGTACATCACGGCCGCATATAGCGTATTTTTGTCCACCCTGATCACCCTGAACTGTGAACATTGAGTGGGATCATTCCCCTTCTTAAACTAAGAAGAAAGTGGACGCAGGATAATCGTATAGGACCATGTTGTGGATTCCGTAAAGCACACCACCATCACAACTTTAAGCGCCATCATCTTACAGATAGGCGTGGGTCTGATTCAATGTAGATCCTGAGATAGAACGATTCTAGTCTCTGCGAAGACAGTCAGACCTCGTCGCTTAAAGTTCGGGCGAATCCTTGGATAACCAATTATCTGCGTGGACGTCAATAGTCAGTTAAATTTCGCAACATCAAGTCCAAGTAGAATTAAGCAGATGGTTCCTGCCGTTTAATCTCTACAGGGCCAAACACCCTCCGCTGCCAGTTGCAAACGGGATCAAACATCGACAGCTTTTGATTATCTCTCTGATCATTTCCAATGTCAGAAATGTCGACATCTTTGTAGCGAAATCCACTACGACAAAATCCCGGAGTCACGTTAGATAATCTTTTCTCTTTCTCGCCGTATACCATTTGCAATAAATTACGTGCCAGGAACAAAGTCCCCAAGTCACTAGCTGGCAGTACAGTGGGGAGGCGAGAAAGACACCCTATCTACAACGTACAAAGTAATCTACCGGTGGAGGCAAATTACGCAGCGACAATGTGGTCGCCAGAAACGAGTAACACACAGTGGAGAGATTTGCAGATGTGCCAGAATGCAGCTCAACAATGGCTACAGAGGCTGGCATTACCTCCATGCCCAAAAACCAGATAGTGGTGGTGAAAGAACATAACATTCTGTTATCGAACAGTTCCAAGTAAAATACTATCGGGACCGCCTTTAATACCCGTAAAGAACACGTCGTGCCTGGTGGTGGACCGCCGCCCATTAATATTGAGGAAGCAGAACTGTCAAAGAGACCAGGTGCTAGCACAGCTCTGCTCCGGGCTGTGCCACAGGCTCAACAGCTACCCCTCTCGTCTGAACACAGAAGCTTTATGAACCACGCCCAAAGACGTTGACCGTTTTCTTGACCCCGGGTTGCTGAGGATATCACCTGGCGGGATATTTGGAGGTTGAGCACTGCTGCTACAATAACAACAACAACAGATGAGAGTAACAAAAATGCAACTTTGGAGAAGCAAGGTCCCAAACCAAGTGGTATACCGTCTGAACTGTTAAAAGCCGTCGGTGAAGATCTGGATGGGCGTTTGTGATATTGGAAGCTCATAGTAATTTTGCACAATCCATAAAGGGAGCTACCCCGCTCTTATCGGCGGATAAGTCGTCTCTATATTTTCATACCGACGAATATATATGTATACATATACTTATGTACATACTATAATATAAGTATCAAAAGTAAAAATAGAGAAAAAGGCTAAAAAATTAAAAGGGGGAAAATAGATAAATTCTATGAGTTCAACATTTTCAAATTATGTGAATGACCCTTACGGACTTTCCCCCAAATTTTAAAATCTTATGGTGATTTCGTTTCTTCCAAAAAATTTTGCCGTTTGCCTTCATTTTAGAATCGAACACGAAAAGAGAAAAGGGCAATAAAAAAGGCGACATTTTTTGGTAGAAACGAAATCACCATTAGACTTTATAATGGACCTTAATTTTTTGGCAAAAGGAACACAAATTTTCGTGAGCATGGAATATACAATTTTTTTTTTTACCACCCTAATGTACATATGTAGTATGTACCTACGAGTAATTGGCTATATTACTTAGATAGTTTACTTTGATTACCCAGATCTTAAGTATTTAAGTACATACATGCGCAAATAATGTACCCATTTTTTCTACCCTCGTCATCTATGGCTTTTATTGTTTTAAGCACTTTTTATTTTACATGTCATGCAATAGTGTGTATGTAGATACATTTGTATGTATGTATGATGAGTATTGTACCCTCCTAAATGTCCAATTCATTAAAATCATATCTTATGTACTGTAGCATAATTAGCCCTTAGGGATCTCATCACCATCATTTTACATGAGTAACTGTAATATGCTTCAAATTATAAAACAAAAATTTATTTTACTTACCCAACTGCGGCACACAGGGGCATGACTGTGACAACCAATTCGGTGGTGATTACCAAGGACCAAAGTAATTTGATAGGCATTAGCATTGGAGGTGGTGCACCAATGTGTCCCTGTCTATACATCGTACAAGTAAGCTTAGAATCAAAACCGTTAATTTTTAATAGCTTTAATACTAATACACAAATCCTTATTTCCCGAAAGGTCTTCGATGGCACGCCTGCAGCGCGTGAAGGTTCTCTACAAAGCGGCGATGAGTTGTTGGCAGTCAACTCGGTCAGTGTGAAGGGTAAAACCAAGGTGGAAGTGGCTAAAATGATACAAGCCGCCACTACAACTGTCACCATACACTACAACAAGCTGCATGCCGACCCGGAGCAGGGCAAATCGCTGGATATTATATTGAAGAAATTGAAGCATCGCATTGTGGATAATATGTCGAGTAATACAGCAGATACTTTGGGCCTCTCGCGCGCCATCCTTTGCAATGATTCACTGGTAAAACGGTTAGAAGAACTTGAGGGAACCGAACTGATGTACAAAGGCTTGGTGGAGCATGCGCGACGCATGCTGAAAGCCTATTACGATTTGCTGCAAACTTACAAAGCCTTCGGCGATTGTTTCACACAGATTAGCGCACGCGAACCGCAGCAACGCGCCTCTGAGGCGTTTCGCATGTTTGGCGAATTTCATCGAAATCTCGAAAGGGACGGTCTCGGCATAATCAAACAAATCAAGCCAGTACTCTCCGATTTGGGCACGTACCTGAACAAGGCGATACCGGACACCAAGCTGACTGTGCGCCGTTATGCCGATGCGAAATTTACTTACCTCTCGTACTGTCTGAAGGTGAAGGAAATGGACGATGAGGAGCATAGCTTTGCTGCGTTGCAAGAGCCGCTCTATCGCGTCGAGACGGGCAACTATGAATACAGACTAATTTTGCGTTGTCGCCAGGATGCGCGCAACAAGTTCGCCAAATTGCGTACCGATGTATTGGAGAAGATGGAATTGCTGGAGTGCAAACATGCTACTGATCTCAATCAGCAATTGCGCAGTTTGCTTGATAGTTTGGCGCAACTGAATCGTTCAGTGGTCGAGCGCATGGACGCCTTGCCGTCACTTTTCCCTATCGAGGTTGATTTTAAAGAAACTGACTTCCAATACAAGTCCAGCACGTTGAAGCCCCAGGACGTGGACGAAGAAGATGAGGAGAGCAACGTGCGCACTGAAGCGAATACATTACGCGCGTCGAGCACCGAAGTTGTTTGTGGCCTAGAGGCGGTCGAAACACCAGCGCCCGTAATGAATGTACAGCAGAAGGGAAGCATCTTAGACGATCTTGACGCGGCGGACAATCAGTGTGCGGAAAATAATGAAACGCTCTTAAAGGAGTTGGGTCTATTCGGTGTCGATCTTATGTCCAATCCGCAAACTTTGACGAATCAAAAGGATTCGGTTGCTGCACAAAATGGTGCTTACGATTTTGATTTGTTTCTAAATCAGACGGCAGCAACAACGACGCAATTGGAGCAGGATTTAATGTCAGCGAATGCGTCGGAAACAGATTTACTGTTGCAGTGAGTTGGCGGGCGGCTAGGTGGAAAATGAGCTTCGAAAAAAAACAGATTAAAAAATATGTATTACCAAAAATTAGGCGATAGATATGTATCTATATAACGGTAATGGCCCAGTGTATTAACAAGTTAACGGTTATATTGGAACCATTGCGATCTAGGTTTGATGCAGACACGTTCATATGCATTTAAAAAAAAAAACAGTTACTTGTTATTTTGAGAAATTTGTAATTCTCAGCATGAAATTAGCATTTTCCTATTTGAAGTATGTATGTATGCAGATTAGGGTGCATTGCAAAAACCAATTTGGAAATACCTCGTAAAATCTCATTATATTAATTTCGTGATAAAATTTTTAATTTTTTTTTTTGCGGATATTTAAAAGCTTAAACTCATCTATCATTTAAGATGATTTTTGAGAAAAAATATTTTTAAAGGTATTTTGAAATAGTTCTAGCTCAAGTGAAGCATACAATTTTTCTGAAATATTTTGACCGGAGGTCTTAAAATATATAATACATTTTATATTTCCGATTGGAAACAGTTTGTTTTTTTGCTGTGTAGAGAGTGATGCACTGTAATGTAGATATGTTTAAGTATTACAATTTTTATGAGCATCACAATTATCCAACAGAGTTTGAGCTGTGTGAAAAATAACAAAAATATAAATATAAAATATAAAACATGTCCTAAGTAATTATATTTTATATGGTTTATGTATTAAATAACCAATAAAATTATTTTTGTGTACCTATATTACATGCTTCATGATTTTGAAAGTTTACAACTTTTCCACAGAGAGATGCGTTTTTTATACAACAACCGATCAGCAAGCCTCTACTCGGCGCTCACACCTGCTTCCCGAGAGAACCATTTATCCAACCGATATATATACATATGTACATTAGGGTGGGTCAATTTGTATCGAAATATTTTTCGACTATGCATGTATAGCGCATACGTGTAATTCTAAGCCACGTTTCCTGCGCTTAGCTTTAAATTAGCCGATATAGGACGGGCTTAGCACTGCCACTAAAACAAGATCCAATTTTCTCCCCCAGAAAGTTAGGCTACTTACCGACTCAAGAACATCCTCCCTACCGAATAGTAACAACACTGAAACTAGTGCAGAAGATGAACCTGCCGCCCCCACCGCCCGACTGTTACGAATAGTAATTTAGCGGCTGAAAAACAACAAAACTACTGGGAATGACGGCCTGCCAGCTGAGCTATTCAAGTGCAGTGACGATTTGAAATGATACTCGGCATGATCGTGCCTGCCCAATCCACAAAAGGAGACCCCTCTAACGAACGGATTCGACCTTATTGGCTTTGGCCTTAGACATTAGTAAATTCATCATACACGACGCATTCACAAAATCTTGTAAAAAATCCTCGGGAAGACGGTCGACACTCACCACATATGTGTCGCCTTAAAGCCGCCTTCGAAAGCATGAAAATGAGCTGTCTTTACGCCACGATGTCCGAATTTGGCATCCGATGCGGTATCCGCTGGCATTCGGGCAAAATCACAATACTCTGGTTTCGCTATTCATGTTTCAAGGTGTGAGTTCTAGAATAACTTCCAAGAATGTTGTTAGACAAGCTCTCATGGTTCCAGATATGCATACGCATGCCACCTTCGGATCTTAGTGAGCGCCTGGATGGCTCCCCGTTGTGTAGATCTATCAATCCAGATGATAGTTTCATAAGTTATGATGGGTTATATTATCCCCATATATACGAGGGGAGGCTGAAACGTTTTGAGCCTAAGTACCTTTAGGTGTCATTTTGGCCCTATTATATATGGCGACTGATAGCCGATAGACAACCATATACTAAAATGTAACCCGTAAATTCGAAATGTACACGTCAAACAAGTAATTTTTAGCAAAAAAAACCGACTTAAAAAAAAATATATATATACATATATTTCATGATCCAATGATCGGATCTACACCAGATTAGAATGGGACCACCTCTGAGACACTACCTTTCCGATGCAAATAGAATTCTCGGTTGACGTGGTCCAAAGTTATGCGGTAACATACATCAAAAAAAAAAAAAAATATTCCGACGAACTGATAACCTCCTCCTTTTTTGGAAGTCGGTTAAAAAGTAAATTCGGTTGACAATACAAAATGCGATGTTGGTAGCTATGGCTACTAGACCAGAAACTAGACACCAGTCGCGATACATAATAGGGCCATTAATGCCTCCTTCTCCTGCGTGCCACTAATTGTTACTCTGTAATGCCGTAAGTAATACGCTGTGCGATTGCCTATCGCATCGCATTTCGCTTTCGTATCGCATTACAGAGTAGCCCCCCTGTTCTTTCCATTGCATAGGCAATTCCCAGCCTCATAGAGGTTTGTTGGCCACTGACCTACTATCTCAATTGTTCACGGCTTGTATTCGTCCGCAATTTTCGATTTGAAGCAGAAAAAATAAGTTTTTTTTATTAAATTTTTTACAGGTTTTCGGAACTTTTTAACCCCTGTATTCACCAAAAACGTATAACAAAATACATTTGGCTCATTAAGACAACGGGCTTGTTCGAGATGTAATCACAACCGCAGTGTTGCGCGAATTATTAAAGAATCACGTTCGGTGTGAATTTCTAGCAACGTTTTATCAGTTGGGAAGTTGCAACAGTATTGCATATTTTCATCAGTGCTGCAGTATTGCCGCTTTTATTACGTGCCTCGAACAGGCCCAACTTCTACGCGATGAAAACATATGATATTAAAATCAAGTTATTTATAGAAACCTACCGATAAGACTTCAAATGCGCAATAAATAAAATTTACGTTAATTTCAAAATTACGCGATGGAAACATAAATAAATATTTTTAGTACTATCAATCAATCCACACCTAAAACAAACTACATACTAACGATATCTCGCACCAATTTTTTTTGTTGAGCAGTGTAATAATTAACACAACAGATTTGAGTTTTTGTTGCTTTAGTTATATTTTTTAATACATATTTTCAAAACGAATTTAAACAATTGCAATTATAATAAATTCAGTTTTACAGTCATGGATATGTAAGTACAGTTGAACACTATGACTGCAAAGTATTGTACTTTTTCTCCCAAATAGTCTTACAACTTTTTGTTCGATTTGTTTATTAAGCTAAGAATATAGTGGAGCGACGAAAAAATATCTAGATGATTCACCAACTTAATTAAGTGCGGTAGTACGTAAAAAAAGAGCTGAAATCTTTGTAAAACGACTTTTGGCGCTTTTATCGTCGCTCAACTATATCCTTAACCTTACTTTGCCGGCACTAATAATAATTATTTTAGGGTTCCAGCAACCAATATAATAAGTAATCACATTTATGTATAAATGTAGGAATTTAAATGTGCATTTGTTCTTTAACAACAAAATGTTTACATATGTATTTACAATTGATGAATAATTTTGTGAATGTATGTATATAACCAAGAAAAATAAAATAAATAAATAAATGATTAACGGGAGAATAGTGACACAACATCTAAGTACTATAATAAAGTCGGTAATGAGAAGGGAAGCATAGTACATAAATACATACATACTGTAAAAAGTTCAAAAATGTAATAAATAAATTTATATACATACATTTGTAGGAAAATAAATAATTTCATTAACTAAATATTTTAAAACTATTTGTGTTTCTATATTACAATAAACTAAACGAACATTCTAGGAATTAAAATAGTAACAAGAAGCATATAACATATGTACATTTAATATTTAATACAATTTCAATAATTTCTGTTACATCTCTAATAAATCTAAGCCGCAAAAAACACTAGCCTAAATACGTTTTCAGCAAATTCGCTACGTAGAACAATCGCTCAATGGGGGTATTCGCCGAGTCTTGCAAAGCCCTTGCACGGTGCACGGATTGCACGGTTTGCAAAGCTGACCCATAAGAAAACCGGTACTTACCGTGCTTTGCAAGACTCAGAGAATACCCCTAATGAATTCGAAACTTCAAACGTGCTTAGAGCCTGCATTTACATACATACATGGTTGAGCTATGTGTGCTTGTTATGCAAAAGGAAAAAAATATCTATAATTACCATTACACATAGCTGTTGCTTAATACTATTTTGATACATCATCAAGCATAATTTAAAGAGTGTAATAGACGGTAGACTTTGTGGGTTTTTCGATATCATTACACATCTTCTACACCCTTCAATTGTAGTCATACACGATTTGGAGTTTTTGTTTACATTTTTGATTTTCATATTCACTGGGATTGTCTTGTATATATGTATGATGTATTTATACAGATACATATATATATTTCCTTATAAGCCTAAACGCCTACTGTTCCTGGCCTTGCGAAGACACTCTCTCTCCCTGCTGATGCTGCTGCTGCTGCTGCGACTGCGCCTGCTGCCGTTGGCGTCTAAGGCGCTGCGCATTATTGTAACAATTTAAATTAGCTGTTACACGGCTTAGCAACTCTGTCATGCGATTTGGTATTTTAAGCAGCTGCTGACGACGCTGTCGCTGCTTGTTGATGTTGCTCCTATGACCTTTCTCTGCAGAATTACCATTGAGTTGCTCTAAAACAGCCGAGTGCTGTACGTAAGTAACAAAGGTGTTCGCGTGCTGCAAGTCTTCTAGATCGACAAGGTCGTGCAATGTTTCTACCGACACTAAACGCATATTTACCAAGCCTTCAACCAATCCTGCAGCGACACTGGCGCTTAACTCATTGCCATCACCACTGGCACTGGTACCATGATCGCCAACAAGAGACCCAACATTTACGCCAAGCGCAGCAGCTGTTGTAGATGTTGCATGCATCAGCATTCGGCCACCATCACCTACGCCAGTGCTAGCACCTAAAGCATTGTTGCTAGCAATAATGGCGGCGCGGTAATGTGCCGCGCCCAGCGGACACTAGGCACATGTGAGTAGCGCGTCGTCGAGTAGCTTCACGCGTAGCTTTTGCTTATAGTGATATTCCTTAAGGTATGCTTTGAGGCGTACCGGCAGCTCCAGCTCCGATATGCCGTCATAGGTGGTATTGGAAACAATGGCAGCGCGCGCCAGCTGTTGCAAAGAGAAGACTGTCTTGCGATGGAATGGTACAGTCAACATTGGCTCAAAGAACATGACACTACCGGGATCCTTGTAGTGCTCCAGTAAACCGGTCACTGTTGAAGTACTAAACACTGCTGGGTCGTGGCAATCGAAACTGTTAAAAGGAGAGAATGAAAAATTAAGTGAGCGAGTATTAAAGATTTTAACTGGGTACAAATGAATTTTGCAAAATAGCAACCTGTCACTCAACCCAATTAAATGGCGAGTTACACTTGAAACACGCTTACCTGAACTTGTGTCCACTTTGCTCAATGCGCGCATGCAGCGATCGCCCGTACTTTCGGAATGTTACCGAGAATAGATACTCTTCTTGCGCCGAGTCGCGCAACAAGAATGTACCTTCGGGCTTGCCTTCCAGTAGACGCTCGGCCTCATAGCGATCCATTTTGCCCCAGTAAAAGCTCGAGTTAAAAATGCGCAGCAAATCTGGCACAAGATAATGCACAAAATCTACTTGTGAGTGTACAATGGGGCCGCTAGTCGCTGACGCTGACACCTGTGTGCTACTGTTTCTTAGCAACGAAGTGGGCACTGCGCATACTTGCTCGCGTTCTCCACTACTTGCATCGCCGCCAACACTGCAACTATTCCCAGCCACGAGTTCTGTGGTCATCAAACGTTCCAAACCGACAGCCGTTGTGGATGGACACACCACCAAATTAATGGCAGAGATTATTACATCTTTGTTAGCTGCCCAAATAGCCAGCTGATTGGTGGTTGCCGTCGTCTGTTGTAATGGTGAAAGTGGAAGTGTTGCCGTTGAGGTAGTAATCGATAATGGAGTGCCGGGCATAAGTGCATTGGAAGTTGTCGGCGCAAAGGCATTACTTATTGGAGTGTCATGGTAAATGCTGGAAGAACTAGCTGTTGTTGCATCGCCGCCACGAGGCCGATATTGATTTTGTGTTTGTGATGCCGACAGCGATGTTGGTGACGTTTGTGCAATACTGCGGGAATGATTGCTGCTACTGCTACTGCTGCTGCTGCTGCTGTTATTGTTATTATTTCTATTGCTGTTTGAAGAAATTTTATTGAGCTGCGATTTACTGCTGCTGCTGGATGATTCCAAAATGCTTCTAAAATTCATGAAAGCCGACTTTGTTTTCTGACGCCGACTTGTATCGGGCCGCGTGCGTGCTGAGGTTGTAGCCTCTTCGTTAACCTCGTAATACTCAACGGCACTAGCGCTATCCATCCCTTGTTCCAATAGCGGCTCAGTAATGCGTAGAGCATTCAAGTGTGCCGGAAGAGATGCTCTATTATTATTTATATTACAACCACTGTATGTATTGTTTAACGCTGAGTTGGGAGAACTGCCAGCAGCTCTCAATAAAACCGCATCACCACGCGGCACCTTATTCGAATTCGTATCCACTAAACGGCGATAACCTTCGCTATTTGCCAACGTTGGAGCGCATGACTCGGCTGCTGTAGTTGGCGAAGACTGTGCATTTTCTGATGCATTGTCCATGTCACCCGGCGTATGCGTTTTGAAGCGTATTTTTATAATAATCTGCCCTGATGAGTTGTTGGTCACTGAGCCGAGACCCGATGAGCCTTCCGAGGTTATGGAATCGCCGCTATCTAACCGCAAAACAGGCAAGAGCTTATCTCCGTACACAGTAGCGGCGCTACCACTACTGCTGTTAAGTGATGCGATTGAGTGGCGATAATGTTGATTGTTTTCGCTATTTGCTGAACGCGACTTTGGAAAACGTGACGAATGACGACGAGTCGATTGCTTGGATAATTTAGCTACTGATGATGTGTCTTTAGTTGAATTTTTATTGATGCTAGTGTTACCGTCGGTTAGGCCAGCAGATTGTTTGCTGGAACGGTGCCCCATCGGAAGATATTTCAACAATTTGTTTTGTTTTTTATATTCTGTAATTAAAGTGGCACATCGAGATTTGCTGTATCTGAAAGCAAAGAGAAGAGTTTTCAATTAAAATGTATTTCTAATAAAAAATGATTGTATATAGACTTTAATAATAAGTTGGCCGCGAAGTGCTTAAGTAAGTTTTCATGACAACACGTTAACCTGGCTCTTTCAGTGGTAATGGTAACCTCTAACAACTCTTATAAGGCGATTAAAACGTAATTTACGGACAACAAAACCAGTCATCGCGAAAATAGCATAGAACACTTTGGGAATTACTGTTAATTCCAATAAAGTCCTGTTTAGAATCGTGGCTGGTGTTGGCACGAACGCCTTTGGAACAAAGCACAAATATTCCTTATCACCAAAACTGACAGGTAATCATGACTTTCGCGCATTCAATTTTCCTTGCATGAACTGCCAGAATTTACAGTTAAGGCTATTTCCTTGATTCACTAAATCTAATGTTCAATTCAACGTACTCTCTAGAAATAAATGAGATGCGATGATCAAGCGGAAAGTCGCTTGACGTATCCAGCTGCTTGTTTCATGAACCTTTTCGTAGGTAAAACCACGTACTACAACAGAAACCCAGCAAATTTTGGAGAGTTGTGTAGAGAATGAAGTTGCAAGGTTTTACCCGAACTTTTTCTTCTAGGAAAATTATGAAAATTGTCAAGCGATAAGCTGTTTCACGTTTTCACGGGAAAAGTTATTTTTTTTTTTTTAGTTGCTACACACTTTTTACTCTCACTTCAGAGAGTAATTTTGCTGTTTGACATTTTTAAAGAATTGTATACGAAAGTATTGCATCAGAGCTAATTTCATAAGGAAAAGTTGTGACTTTCAATATAGCCTGTGATTCAAAAGTAAACTTGCTCATGAGCCACCCTTTATTTATATGTATGTGTACGCACCACTTATGTATGTATGTATGTATGTATATGATACAAATATTTTTCTAATAAGCACACACTCTATTTTTGTTATTTTTATTTACTTTATTTATGTGCAAAATTGTATGTACATGTGTACATTCATATGTAGTAATTCAGAACGTTTAAACACACCTCGAAAACACGACGCACTTGTTCAGAGTCAGGCAACGGACTGACTGATTGCTTTATAGGGCTTTTGTCGTAGTCAACTAAAGTCAATTCACAATTAAAAGACATTTGTTATCAATTTTCAAAGAATTCCACCTTCACCGATAAACACAATCGCACACTACGGAGAAATGTGTTTTTTATTTTTATTTTTGATAATTGTATTTATTTTTACGGCATTCATTCATGAGAAGCACTCGGTTTGACGCATGTAGTACTTTTTTGCACACACATGCATATGTACATAGATATATTTGTACATATGGGTATATATGGGGCATTCCATACCAAAATGGGCGGGGTTCACATACTTCATGTGTTTGATTTGTTTAAAATTTTTAGGGTTGATCGATAAACATAAATAATAAATAAATAAATTATAAAATTTAATGGGCTACAAAACTGCATACTCAAAAAAAATTGTAAATTTGTAATGTATCATTTTACTCAACTTCGGTGTAAAAAGAAATTCATAAACCAAATTATTGTAGAGTGCACCCCGTAATACTATACTTAAATATTGCGCAATACTCAGGGCTAACATTGTGATTTTGTTCAATGTTTTTTGAGTTGTCATATTTTCAAAAAATATTTTTTTTTTATCTAAAAAATTTGTATGTGAAATATATTTCAAGAAAAAAATTTTAACAAATTTTTATTTTCATAGAGAATTTGGATGTGTGTATGTGTGATTTTTTTTTCAAATTTTTTCCTCACCCCGTTCTCGAGATATGTATTTGGAAAACTATTAAATCGATTCGTTTTTGTTTTTGTGCTGTAAAGTTTTTAAAAATGTATTAATCAAACTCAAATTTCAAATTTATTTATTATTTATGTTTATCAATCAACCCTAAAAATTTGAAACAAATCAAACACATGAAGTATGAACCCCGTCCATTTCGGTATGGAACGTCCCATATACATATGGATACACATGTGTAAATAAATACATTTGCAATAATAAAAAATAACACTTGTTTACCACATAAACCAACTAAAGCCCCTTAAGAAATGGCAAACGAAAATATTTGGGTTTTTTTCTGTTTTAATCTTTAGCGACGTTTTTCATTCGAAACAACATTAAGTGATCTTAGTATACACTAGCACTGAAAAACTGTCTCTAAGCAAGTTACACCTCTCGTTATTACGTCATTGAGTGATGGGTAAAAGTTTGCTGTAAGGCTGATTATCAACGATGACCCTTACTGCATCAGCTGCATAGAGGATGATGATGTGGAACCACCTCAACACCTGCTGCTCTGGTAGCATGCCTTTGCGAGCCTTAAAGAACGTTTACATTTATGTAAATATAATCTCAATCAAAGCTGCTTCGTTAATCACCCCGCTTACACAGTAAAATCTCGGATTCTTAGCTGCTTAAAATTTTTTTGCTTGTTTTTCTCACAACTCAAGGAAACGTGAAATTTCTTCTCGGTATCACTGTGATCACTTTTTCTGCCAATGAAGCTTTTTGAATAAACTTTAACTTAATATTTTATTACAAATACTTTTATAAACCTCTTTTCCTTACAATAAGCTATTTTTGTTTACTTTTTCGTTTCAAATTTCTCCTCTTTGCAAAAATAATCGATAAAACTAGTTTGTGAACCGAAAAGTAATCGTAGATAATTGTATGTAATATTGTATGGTTAATCTGTGTTTAATTACAGATTAAGGAGTTAAGCTCGAAAATGCATAAATTTAAATTTTAAGTTTCAGGCACCTTGGGTCGCGCTTTTTCCACACTCACGATGAGCTTTCGGGAACAGATATCAGTCGCTTGAAGAGCTTCGTTGTGAGTACAGAGCGTTTTTGTTATAAGAAGCCTTAGGTGTAATCGTTCTGTATCTCCACCCCATACCCCCTCTGTGCTTATCCACCCTCACATCATTTCGGCGTTCCTGATTTTATCCCCTCGACAATAAAAAAAACAGCTTACTCCAAGTCTAAGTGTGCCTGCATTTACGGAGGCGGCCCGTTAACCTAAAGAGTTTTTGGGAAGTGATACTGGAGTGACAGACCTTGGCCAGATATATGTATGTACATGCATTAATCTGGATCGGTTACGTAGACCCGACTGCCGTGGTTACCTGTTGGCGTAATCACTATCGATATCACTGGTGTCGTTCTATCGATGTTGTTGTCGAAATCACTATTAACCGTTTTTATATACATAATTTTTATCCATAACTTTAGTAAACATGCTATCGATGTCTTTAACCTCTTAATACCGTTCTTGTTACAGATATCATTTTCGTCATCCCTGTCGTTGATTCTAAAGTTGCCGGTTTTAAATCCATTAAGGCGAAGATCGAAGAGTCGGGACCTTTGGGTTCTATTTGTATCGATAACTTTAGTACAAATCGATTCAAGCAACTGCAAATCTTACACAAGATTTTTACTTTATTGGCTATCTCCGATAAGGAAATATTTGATGTAAAAAAAAGTAACGTAAATTTTTAAGTTTTCTTTGATACAAAAAAAAGTTTATCATGTGTATCAAAAACAATACCTTTTAAGCACATTTTAATTAAGAAAATTTCATCACTACTCGATTTAGAAAAAAAAAATTATCTCTGCTCCATTTTACTTTTCCCGCTTGCAGTAGTACGTACACTGCCCTTTCAACCGCCGGCTACTTGGAGTGCAAATTCAATAATGACTTAACTTTTGCAGCAGCTGCGAACCTAAACAAGAGTGATGTTGATTTCCGAGTGCTCCTATTTCAAATTCTTTAACAACATACCTACTACATATCCATCCAGTAGGAATATTCATCCCTGTAGACTGCAGCGAGCGCGGTGGTACTCACGCGTGCTGTTTGTGTTGCCTGTGCTGCCTACTGCCGCCAGCCAACACAATGCGGATAAAATCAACAATGAATTTGGAATACGGGGAACTCGAAGCATATTTGAAAGGGACAATCCCACGAATTTCTTGATATTTTTTTCGATTAAATTTTCTTTTTTAATTTTTTCTTNTACAATACAGAAAAAAGTCATCTGACTTCCAAATAAGCAAAAGATAACTGTAAAATGCAAAACTGAGAGTGAGTGCAAAACTGTAACATTTGCCTTAACTTACATTTTTGTCTCCAGGTTTTTTTATTGTTGTTGGATTGACCTCAAATCGTTATGAGAGCGGGAGTAGGAGTGTACCAATAAGAATATACAACAAAAGTATGAAAGTCGTTAGAACTATGAAAGATAGCGGTGGCTGAAATAAAAAGTGTTACATCATGTTACAGTTTTGCTCGTCACTGTATATATGTATGTATATTGCAAATATGCGAGTCTAAAGAACAATGCTACATACAGTTGGCTCTACACAGTTAATAATGCCGATTTCGTAGAATATTGTGGTGGTGTGATGCGCACCGCTGACAATACCAAAACCAGCAGCGGGCAGCAACAGCATGGGTACCAACCAAAATAAAAGTAGTATGTAGTGACTCATGCTCAATGGTTGCCATCTGCTGCTTGTTGGCGTTCACCATAAAGTGTCTGCATGACATGACAACACAATACGTAGATACTTACATACATACAGTTGTCCACAAAATAATAGGAGTGCGATATTTTGACCAGTTTTGGCTATTTGTCTTTTGTTTATTTAATGTTTATTATTTTTTTATAAAAGCCTAGCTGGCTATACAACAAACACCATATAAATTCAGATTTTAAACTTTGTATAAAAATTATAGTCACGCAGCAAGTTTTCTATAAGCCTAATGAGACTGACCTCAACCCCAAGCTTATCTAGCGACTTAACTATTGCGTCCGGCAGGACATTATTAAAAGCCCCTCGATATCTAGGAAGGCTCCTACGGCAAAGTCCTTGTGAGTGAAGGCTTCCTCTATCCACCTCACAATTGTATGCGAAGCAGTATCTACCGACCTTCCTTTACAATAAGCATGCTGAGCTCTAGATAGGCGATCTCGAGGAATCGTACTCCTTATGTGCATGTCAACCAACCTCTCCAAGGTCTTCAGCAGAAAGGATGCGAGACTGATTGGCCTGAAGTCCGTGGGGGTAACATGAGAGCTCCATCCGGCTTCGGGATGAACACCACCTTGACGACCCTCCAACCCCTGAGATGTACCCGTATCTAACGCAGATCGCGTAGATTGGGGCCAACCAACGGCAAGACACCTCCACCGCCTTTTGCAGCTGCGGAAATACAATTAAATTAAATACGTTATTGTCTTGCCACATTAATTTAATTTTTTAATATAATAAATCTGTTTTACGCAAATTTTAATTTCGTTTATTTGAATTTCGGTAAGGATATGTCAAAACTCAGCTGCTTTTCACACAGAATTTGTTTCTCTCTAACACATTGCCGAATTGTTTTTGTAATTTGACTTACGTCAGTTTTTTGTTTGTGTTTAAGCGACTTATGCATTTCCCGCATAAACAAAGAACAGCAAACACCCACACGCATTTATATTGCATTCCCGCATAAACCAAGTGCAGCGAATACACACACGCACTTGTATTACACTCCCGCCCAAAACCAAGTGCAGCGAACAAACACACGCACTTGTATTTAAAAGTATTTCGCTCGTTCTTAATTGGGTATGCATTTTTTATAAAATTCTCAAATATCTCTTCGCTGAACTTAGTGAAGTGATAAGTCGCTGGCATTTTCAGCTATGGTCAACGCTTAACCAGCTTGGCTATCACGGAGGATCACACGGTGGCGAATTTTCAGGGAACTTTTAGTTGAAAGCAAAAATCGCCTCGTCCGAACGGTCTTTCAACTAATCGCTTTCAACAAAGTTGGTCGCCAGCCAACTTTGAGCTCGTTCAACTTTTTTTCCTTGCAACCCTGTGTTTGTTTATATTCTGTATCAGTGTTGGGAAATGAAATTGTTCCTTCAGTACGAAATCTATACAAAAACTGTACTTTTCGGCTATAAATTGTATATACTTTTTAATTCGCTCATATATTTTCTTAGTACATTCCCTTAAAGACCAATGATTTTATGGTATTCATGAGAAAGTTTTATTGTTTATGTACATACGTTTACGTATTTTACACTTCTACGAATTGATTCCACGTGCACGTGCACATTTAACGCAAATATGTATGTACACATTTTCAGGTATACATCTTAACAAAAAGCATATTTAAGTTATTATTAATGGATAAAAGAGACATTTTCTTTTGGATTCAGTACTAAAATTTGACATTTTAATAGCATTTCAAGTGCTTATCAAAACTTTACGAGAAGATTTGACCATTTATCTTAATATTATTCAATTTTAATTATTTTTTGTAAAAATACTGTTTATATTTTAAGAAAAGCCGTACAAATCCAAGGTTCAAACTTAGTGCAACATTAAAATAAACCAACACACTTTCGTAAAAATTTCGAGCTTTTTAATTCGATTTCCTAGATTTATTTTGAGTGTGCGGTTTTTTAGCCCATTAAATTTTAATACAACTAAGTTTTTTAAGATTTCTTTGATGAAGGTGTTGCTAATTTTCTGACAGCTGACATCGTCGACAAAAAAAATTGCCAAGTTCAACGGTAAGTCCCAGCTACTTTAAACTGCACTTTAGTATACTAAAATTGAATGGGCTAAAAACTAAAGAATATTAATAAAGCTCGAAATTTTTACGAAAGTATGTTGGTTTTTGGATGTTTCGCAAAGATTTAATCTTGGGTTTATACAGTTTTTCTTAAAGAATACATTATATTTTATAAACAGATAATTAAAATTAAAGAATAATAAAATAAATAGTAAACTCTTGTCAATATGTGAGTGCCGTAAAGGTATTATATTTAAGAAAATCTCTTCTTATAACTAACGAAGACTTTGTTTCTATATGAAGCTGACTTCGACATTTTGTTTTAACAAAACTTAGTATCGAAAAGTTTCTTTAAAAATTTGCCTAGGCTATATTATACTGGTTCGTTCAAGCCATTTTTCAAAACTTACAAAGGTAAGTACGAACAGGCGAACAAAAGAGAATACAAAAAATTTCTTGCTGTGAATTTTCAGAGCCATATATTTTTAGTATTCATTACAAAATTGTACTAAAAAGTACTGCGTAGTAGGAAAGTATATTGTAAATGAAATCGTATCAAACAAGTACAATTGTACCAAAAATGCCAACACTGTTCTGTATACATACTTTTTTTTCTTTTTTACTTTTTTACTCTTATTTTATCTTTCAGCTTCGCTAAAAGCACTTCTACCAACGCTTGGCTTACCAAATTTACGCCAATTGATATAATTTTGCGATTTAAATTCATTTTCAATAATGTAAATAACGATTCGTATTCAACTTTTGTTGGCTGTAAAATCGTGCGAATGCCCTATAATGGATGTATGTACATTAGTTAACTGCAGTCAACCATTGGTCAAACTGATACTGTGAAATGAAAAATGGTGGTTAAACATTAGCATAGTAGTTAACTAATGACTGTGAAAATGGCCCTAAAATGTATTTGCCCACATGTTGCCAATTTTGTTTTCGTCTGCCATGCGAACAGCTGATTCTACTGGTTCACTTTTCACTTTTGGTTTCCATGTATTTACTATGGGCGGAATAAAAATTTTGGGGGAATTTTCTTTCGGTCGAAACTCAGGATAAGGCTGATTGTGATCCATTGATGAAATTGATGGTACAATCGTACTTTTTGGGTGCATTTTGTAAGCCAAAAGTACATTGGTACTACATTTGGGGTGTTCACAGTTCGTTCCAAATAGTGTCTCAAAATGTAGACGTCTACATTTTAAGACGTTTTCTAACCGTAAAATCTGTGGTGTTGTTGTTTCCCATACAAAATTGGAAAACGACGCCGTCTACATTTTGTCACACTTAAAGGTATGTTTTTTACGTGTCTACATTTTGCAACCTCGCAGCAGGGTTGCATTATGGCAATACTAATCGCATTTTTTTTTTATTTATTGGGCACGTTTTCTGTATTTGCATTTAATTTGAGCGCAATTTCTGATGAAAAGAAACAAATCAAGGCAAAGAAATAACAAATATTACGAATTGGTAATTAAGTTAAATAATTACAATTTTTCAGAAACAAAATCGAAAGGCGACATATAAAAAATGCACGCAAGGAAGAAATGTCTGGCAACACCAGCAAAGTTTTGAGACGATTTTGCGACGACTACTAGAAAGGGGTGCTCACAGCTTGATGCTAAAGATGTCTCAAAATGTCTCAAAATGTAGACGTCTACATTTTCAGACACAATTTGGAACGAACTGTGAACACCCCAATTGACATTTTTGATACGATTTTGTCGAAATATGGCACTGCACCACACTGTGTATATTTGGAAAGCAGCGTTTTTGTGGGTAAAAAAAAGTAATCTTTTTCTACCTCATAGAAGTAAATACATGTTGTTTATTAAAAATTAAATTTTTGCTAAAATCAACAAAAAGTTGCTATTCATTAACATTTACAGTAGGTACTTACAGCGGGAGCGTAAAAGAAACATAGAGAGTGATATGGAGAGGTAGAGAAAATTATCAGAAAAGGTTATTGAACGCAAAAATAGCAAAACGTGAAACTTACGCCATTTTTACATTCAGATGTTTAAGGTTTGCGCGTATTTTTCCATTTGGTAGGGAACATTTCCTATAGTCAAAAAAATCCAAAAATCTATGTTAGATTTAAATAATGCATCCATATTTTCATTTCACTAGTTTTGTTTTGAGCATGTTTTTATCAAATCTTCCTCTAAATAATTTGTTTACATTTTAAATTGACACATGACTGATTTTTTAACACCTGCGAATTCCTGATTTTTACTTGCAACGATTTGCAGCTCTGTCGGGGTGTTAAGCACTCGAATTCGCCCTCTTGCAATTTTTTTGGGTTAATGAATGCATTTCCAGTAAAAACTTGCAAGTACTGGTAGCTATTCGTAAATATTTTTTGATATTGAACAGGTCTGGGAGTGTTATTGTATTCCCCAGACAAAATTATCCATCAGAAAGAAAACAGAGCATTCGCCATCAAAGAAACAAAATATACAGAAAATTTGCATTCTTTGAAACAGCTGATAATTTTCGCAGTTTTAATAGGTGGTACATTTAGTAATTTATTATCCGGTTGGAGCATTGCCCCCGGCTTGGCATTGTTTACTATTACATACTTTTGGATAGGAAAAACATTTTTAACATAAGAATGCATAAATATTTTTCTCAAAACTTATACCACATTATAAGGCATTCAAAAATTAAGTAGATATAGCTATGTGCTTTTAAAACTAGCCCATTTTTTATTCAAGTATCAACTGAAAAATTCTGCCAGAACATTTCAGCATTTTTATTTATTTTGGAAAATTGAAAAAATGTATACGGCAATCATAGTTGACACACACTACTTAAAATAAAACAAAACTGGAGATTAATAGTAAATTAACTAAAAATAAAATCAATATGTAAACTTTGTGCTTAATAACTTTACTTATTTTTCATCGTATACAAGCGATATTTATAAAACTTACAATAAATAATTCAATTATTTTCTTTTGGTTATCCACGAACATACATATGTTTGAGATCAGCAGATTTTCTTACTTGCAAGTTTTTGCAGCTAAAAATTTTTGCAGAAAAAATTTGCAGATCTCAATGTAATTTTGGGATTTCAATTACCCCTATTTTACAAGTTTTTTGAGTAGGAGAACGCAGAAACTGCGGTAGTTTTTTTTACAAGTTTAGGCAGTCTGCACACGGGTCGTTTAGCTTTAGACCCGTATTAGATGCTACATACGAATGTTGTGCGCTTTGATGCCGCACACGTGCATTTAAATGGAGGGCTGTATACGAGTCGTCAGCTGCACGAATTCGTCAAAGCAAGCTATCTGCAAATCGTTTGGCGTACAGCAGGGTTGGTAGCTAGGCGTACGTACGCTTAGAAAGTGAAAGAAGAAGAAGTTTGTTCACAATTTTCCGTGAGCGTGCATGCATTTCATAAAAAAAAACCGATAAAACAATAAAATTCGTGCAAATAACTGTAACTGAAAATTAATTAAAGAAATAATAATTTTGCATCACTTAACATTTTTTTCCTGATATTGGGACGCTTTGAAGTTGCTTCGTGTGCAGATCTTGAGGCGTAGAAGAATCGTTGCTGCATAAAAAATTGTATACGCGTCTAAAGCTATACGAACCGTGTGCAGACTACCTTAGATAATTTTGAGTACAAGAATCTTGTTATTTCTATAAAAGTAAATATTTTGGCAACTTTTATATAGATTTTTGTAATTTAAAAACATTTAACTTGTGTATGGTCTTTTAAATATTGGTACTTTTTCGGTTTATTTAGTACATTATTTTTGGTAATTTGGTACAAAATTAAAAGACTCAATTATCATCCCAATGTTGTAATATTGATATTTTAATTATCTGATTGCTCACGAAAAAACGAGCGTGTCAGATTTTCCAAGATTTCCAACAATTCGCTGTCAAATTGAGAAAGAGAAATTTTATTTTTATGTGTGAACAGCCAGTAAGACCTTTCTGACACATTTCGGAAATCAGTCCCAGAAATGAAAATTGCAAGGTGTGACTGCAACTCAAAGCGCGTGAATCGAATTCTGAAATATATTTCATCTTGCTCGAGCTGGATTAGCAATCTGCCTGTGGGAAATAAAAATCCTCTTTCGAAAGACACTTACATCAGTGGTGCATAGCGTTGGCAGCGTTGGCGTTGGCAACATAAGAACTTGCGCGTGCCATGCTTACAGCATGAAGTACAAACACAAACTGACCGGCTGCTAGCGACACATAAAGGGCTGACTATAAAGCCCAAAATACAATAGCGCAGTGGCAGTGGCAGTTTTTCGAAATCAGCTGTTTTTTTATAAAGTGTAGTGTCCAATGAAGCGATTTACAATACAGCAGTGACAGCTGGCAGTACTGCTCAGTTTAGCCCAATTTCTAAAATCACAAACAAAATCAAACAAAAGGGAATGCCAAAAAAAGCAGTCACTGACAACGCAGTATTTCGTTTGCTGCGGCAGTGACTGCCAACATTAGCAGTAGCAGCTGATTTTATATGCGCTATTGTATTTTGGGCTTAATGTGAATAAACTGCCGTAACTGACTATCAGAAAATGAACGAAAAGTCTGTGAAATGCATAAGCAACGTAGTGTACAGTGCTGCCGCTGCCACTTCCATTGAAGTTTTTACTTCACTTTCACTTTCCACAAGTTAGATTTCACTTGAAAATAAATAAACATTTCTTTGAAGTATATGATTTATTTAACCAAAATCAACAATATTTTGCTAAAACTCTTGTTTAATGGTAAGTACGGCAAAGAAACTTTTCGCAAAAAGCTACACAAAAGAAGCCTACTAAATCTTCGATCTGGCATGGGTTCTTTGGAATTTGATTTTCATTTTCATATATAGTGTAAAACGCTCAGAAGTGAATGGGTGGATAAAGTTTCGTAATTATTTAGTAATAGTTTTCATACATCTTCAATTTTACAGAAGAAATTAAACATTTAAGTAGGGCTGCCAGATATCTCTGTTGCCAAACCGGGACACTTAAGGGGGGGAGAGGCCTCTCGCTCCCTTCCATTTCGTTTCGACAAAAATTACGTACAAAAGGATGTAGTAAAATTTTATTTTGACAAAAAAAACATAAAAACATGAGATCATGAGATCATTACAACGCACACCAGCAAAACAAAACAATTTATCGCAACTAAAGTACAGAGAATTTTCCACAATGCATGTACCTTTCTTGTTCCTTATAAAAATACAGTTTATACTAAATACATCAGAAAACATAAAAATAAAATTTCTAAACTTTGTGCAAAACTCGGGAAAATGCAATAATTTTGCATTCAAATTCGCAACTTTCTATTCAGACTTTTTTATAAAAATTTTGAAAATGAAGTTTTGCAGCCCATAAAAATTTAGTTGATTTTTGGTATTGTTTTTACTGAGAGTATCTTCCAAACAAACTATGTTCGACATTTTTTTGTATGTGGAAAACACTGTCAGCAAAAAATAAGTAATTGCAAAAAATCAAAGAAATTGTCTGGTAACTTCAGACTTGCACTTTACTAATTGGCTCAAAAGCTACATTTTCAAAATTTTTCTAAAAGATCTGACTAGAAATTGTGATCAGATGAAAGAATCTCCGAGCCAATAATTTTGTACGGCACGGTTCTTATAAATAATATAGGTTTCACGAAAGAAAAAAAAATTAAATACAATGTAACATTAAAATATCAGTCATTTGTTTCGTTGCTGTGAGCTTGTTTCAAAACTTCGGACTTTTGCTTAATATAATTGTAAAACTCTGTGCATGTCATTTTAACGTATTTAGGTACATACTTTTATTAATCATCAACTATTGCTTGTGAAAAACGTGCTAAATTTAAAAAAAAATTCGCATATGAAGGAGCACCAACCCAACTCGTAATAAATTGAAGTATAAAAATTTTAGTATTTAGTATAGAAATATTCAATTGAAATACGCCAATATTAAAATGAAGCGCTTTGCACTTAACGGATGCTTTTTCATAATTAAGTTAAAAAAAATATATTCAAATTCCATGCTGTCTGTAATGGGATTTGAACCCTGACGCTTTGGAAATTAGCAAATTGTGGCAAGCATCTTCGTGCACTCCGCTACAGCCAGACATGTATATGTGCATTCAAATGTTCAGTTTGATTCAACACCACGTGAGCGTGGTATGAAAGTATTGTTTTTAAGTACGAACATTTCAAAACGATAATCAAATAAAATAAATTCATGTTTACTATGCGTTATTTCCCCCAGTAAATTCATAAAATTTTTCTTAATATTACTACGCGTTTTTTCTCTCAGTGTAGTCATTTTTATGCAAACTTTGTGCAATCAAATCGAAAACCGGGACACTTAAACGAATCCCGGGACATTTTATGGTTGGACCGGTACGCCGGGACAAATAGTCTAAAACCGGGACATGTCCGGGAAAACCGGGACGTCTGGCAGCCCTACATTTAAGTGAATCTCGAATTGCCGTTGTTGCCGTGTATCTGGGGATGACTTTGTGGCTGTGAATCGATAATCGATTTTTTTTGGATTTTATTTCTTCAACGTGTGAGATATTGTGATCAGGGATGCCGATTGGATCTAAATAGATCTAATTGGATACATTTTTAGACGAATATTTGCGGGATACTTATTTTTTCCTGTCAGTATAAATGTGGATACTTTTTTAAATAGGCCAAAATTTTATCTTTTCTGTAGTTTTTTTCGTTCAAAAATAGATTTTCATTAATGACGTTTTCTAAATGTTATAAAAATCGCTACTTAAGCGTGAAGTTAGAGCATTTTATTTTTTGTGAATGAAGCAATGAACATATGAAGAGATCTCACCAAAGCAGTGTAATAAGAGCTTTAACAGACGGCAGCGTTGATCCGGATCAACTCGAGAATTAACTGCAGTTAATCCGGATTAAGGCCCAGTTAATCCCGATCAACTCGGGAATTAACTGCAGTTGATGCGGATTAAGTCCCAAATAATCCCGATCAACGCTGCCGTCTATTTAAGCTTTTAGGCGCAATTGTTTAGTTAGCTAAAAAAATGCTTTAAGCAAGATCTTAATATACAGTTGTCCACAAAATAATAGGAGTGCGATATTTTGACCAGTTTTGGCTATTTGTCTTTTGTTTATTTAATGTTTATAATTTTTTTATAAAAGCCTAGCATGGCTATACAACAAACACCATATAAATTCAGATTTTAAACTTTGTATAAAAATTATAAAAATTTTGCAATTTTTCACCCAAATTTCAAACTTTTAATCAGAATCTCTTAGAAAAAATTCTGGTATGCAGTTTGTGTAGCACATTCAATTCTAGTCTGAAGAAGTGCAAGTTTCAAGCGGCTAAAAAATTCCGTTGATTTTTGGCAATTTTTTTGCTGGTTAAGGTGTCACTTTTCCATAAAAAGATTGTCGACAATTCTTTTATGGAACGTGACACCTACCACAAAAAATTCTCAAAAATCAACGGAATTTTTTAGCCGCTTGAAACTTGCACTTCTTCAGACTAGAATTGAATGTGCTACAAAACTGCATACCAGAATTTTTTCTAAAGATTCTGAT